>NW_026989213.1:0-93989 GCF_030222135.1 Aotus nancymaae
AAACGGTTGTCAATGTGTGCACTCAACTTCCAGAGTTAAACCCGTGTGTGGATTCAGCAGTTTGCAAACACTTTCTCTGCAGAGTCCCAAAACAGGCGTTTTCAGCCCATTACCGGCCTAGGGAAGAATCAGCAGTAAGCACAGGGAAATATCTGCTTCTAAATCCAAAACGCAGCTATCTAACAGAACGGTTGTCAATGTGCACTCAACTTCCAGAGTTAAACCAGTGTGTGGATTCAGCAGTCTGCAAACACTTTCTCTGCAGAGTCCCAAAACAGGCATTTTCAGCCCATTACCGGCATATGGAAGAAACAGCAGTAAGCACAGGGATATATCTGCTTCTAGATGCAAAACGCAGCTATCTAACAGAACAGTTGTCAATGTGTGCACTCAACTTCCAGAGTTAAAGCCGTGTGTGGATTCAGCAGTCTGCAAACACTTTCTCTGCAGAGTCCCAAAACAGGCGTTTTCAGCCCATTACCGACATATGGAAGAAACAGCAGTAAGCACAGGGAAATATCTGCTTCTAAATCCAAAACGCAGCTATCTAACAGAACGGTTGTCAATGTGTGCACTCAACTTCCAGAGTTAAACCCGTGTGCGGATTCAGCAGTCTGCAAACACTTTCTCTGCAGAGTCCCAAAACAGGCGTTTTCAGCCCATTATCGGCCTAAGGAAGAATCAGCAGTAAGCACAGGGAAATATCTGCTTCTAAATCCAAACGCAGCTATCTAACAGAACGGTTGTCAATGTGTGCACTCAACTTCCAGAGTTAAACCCGTGTGTGGATTCAGCAGTCTGCAAACACTTTCTGTGCACAGTCCCAAAACAGGCGTTTTCAGCCCATTACCTGCATATGGAAGAAACAGCAGCAAGCACAGGGAAATATCTGCTTCTAAATCCAAAACGCAGCTATCTAGCAGAACGGTTGTCAATGTGTGCACTCAACTTCCAGAGTTAAACCCGTGTGTGGATTCAGTATTCTGCAAACCCTTTCTTTGCAGAGTCCCAAAACAGGAGTTTTCATACCATTACCGGCATATGGATGAAACACCAGTAAGCACAGGGAAATATCTGCTTCTAAATCCAAAACGCAGCTATCTAACAGAATGGTTGTCAATGTGTGCACTCAACTTCCAGAGTTAAACCCGAGTGTGGATTCAGCAGTCTGCAAACACTTTCTCTGCAGAGTCCCAAAACAGGCGTTTTCAGCCCATTCCCGGCATATGGAAGAAACAGCAGTAAGCACAGGGAAATATCTGCCTCTAAATCCAAAACGCAGCCATCTAACAGAACGGTTGTCAATGTGTGCACGCAACTTCCAGAGTTAAACCCGTGTGTGGATTCAGCAGTCTGCAAACACTTTCTCTGCAGAGTCCCAAAACAGGCGTTTTCAGCCCATTACCGGCATATGGAAGAAACAGCAGTAAGCACAGGGAAATATCTGCTTCTAAATCCAAAACGCAGCTATCTAACAGAACGGTTGTCAATGTGTGCACTCAACTTCCAGAATTAAAGCCATGTGTGGATTCAGCAGTCTGCAAACACTTTCTCTGCAGAGTCCGAAAACAGGCGTTTTCAGCCCTTACCGGCATATGGAAGAAACAGCAGTAAGCACAGGCAAATATCTGCTTCTAAACCCAAAACGCAGCTATCTAACAGAACGGTTGTCAATGTGTGCACTCAACTTCCAGAGTTAAACCCATGTGTGGATTCAGCAGTCTGCAAACAATTTCTCTGCAGAGTCCCAAAACAGGCGTTTTCAGCCCATTCCCGGCATATGGAAGAAACAGCAGTAAGCACAGGGAAATATCTGCTTCTAAATCCAAAACGCAGCTATCTAACAGAACGGTTGTCAATGTGTGCACTCAACTTCCAGAGTTAAACCCCTGTGTGGGATCAGCAGTCTGCAAACACTTTCTCTGCAGAGTCCCAAAACAGGCGTTTTCAGCCCATTACCGGCATATGGAAGAAACAGCAGTAAGCACAGGGAAATATCTGCTTCTAAATGCAAAACGCAGCTATCTAACAGAACGGTTGTCAATGTGTGCACTCAACTTCCAGAGTTAAACCCGTGTGTGGATTCAGCAGTCTGCAAACACTTTCTCTGCAGAGTCCCAAAACAGGCCTTTTCAGCCCATTACCAGCATATGGAAGAAACAGCAGTAAGAACAGGGAAATATCTGCTTCTAATTCCAAAACGCAGCTATCTAAAAGAACGGTTGTCAATGTGTGCACTCAATTTCCAGAGTTAAACCCGTGTGTGGATTCAGCAGTCTGCAAACACTTTCTGTGCAGAGTCCCCAAAAGAGGCGTTTCCAGCCCATTGCCGGCATAAGGATGTAACAGCAGTAAGCACAGGGAAATATCTACTTCTAAAACCAAAACGCAGCTATCTAACAGAACGGTTGTCAATGTGTGCACTCAACTTCCAGAGTTAAACCCGTGTGTGGATTCAGCAGTCTGCAAACACTTTCTCTGCAGAGTCCCAAAACAGGCGTTTTCAACCCATTACCGGCCTATGGAAGAAACAGCAGTAAGCACAGGGAAATATATGCTTCTAAATCCAAAATGCAGCTATCTAACAGAACGGTTGTCAATGTGTGCACTGAACTTCCAGAGTTAAACCCGTGTGTGGATTCAGCAGTCAGCAAACACTTTCTGTGCAGAGTCCCAAAACAGGCGTTTTCAGCCCATTACCGGCCTATGGAAGAAACAGCAGTAAGCACAGGGAAATATCTGCTTCTAAATCCAAAACGCAGCTATCTAACAGAACAGTTGTCAATGTGTGCACTCAACATCCAGAGTTAAACCCGTGTGTGTATTCAGCAGTCTGCAAACACTTTCTCTGCAGAGTCCCAAAACAGGCGTTTTTCAACCCATTACCGGCATATGGAAGAAAGAGTTGTAAGCACAGGGAAATATCTGATTCTAAAGACAAAACGCAGCTATCTAACAGAACGGTTGTCAATGTGTGCACTCAACTTCAAGAGTTAAACCCGTGTGTGGATTCAGCAGTCTACAAACACTTTCTCTGCAGTGTCCCAATACAGGCGTTTTCAGCCCATTACTGGCATATGGAAGAAACAGCAGTAAGCACAGGGAAATATCTGCTTCTAAATCCAAAACGCAGCTATCTAATAGAACGCTTGTCAATGTGTGCACTCAACTTCCGGAGTTAAACCCTGGTGTGGATTCAGCAGTCTGGAAACCTTTTCTGTGCAGAGTCCCAAAACAGGCGTTTTCAGCCCTTAACTGGCATATGGAAGAAACAGCAGTAAGCACAGGGAAATATCTGCTTCTAAATCCAAAACGCAGCTATCTAACAGAACGGTTGTCAATGTGTGCACTCAACTTCCAGAGTTAAACCCGTGTGTGGATTCAGCAGTCTGCAAACACTTTCTCTGCAGAGTCCCAAAACAGGCGTTTTCAGCCCATTACCGGCATACGGAAGAAACAGCAGTAAGCACAGGGAAATATCTGCTTCTAAATCCAAAACGCAGCTATCTAACAGAACGGTTGTCAATGTGTGCACTCAACTTCCAGAGTTAAACCCGTGTGTGGATTCAGCAGTTTGCAAACACTTTCTCTGCAGAGTCCCAAAACAGGCGTTTTCAGCCCTTTACCGGCCTAGGGAAGAATCAGCAGTAAGCACAGGGAAATATCTGCTTCTAAATCCAAAACGCAGCTATCTAACAGAACGGTTGTCAATGTGCACTCAACTTCCAGAGTTATACCAGTGTGTGGATTCAGCAGTCTGCAAACACTTTCTCTGCAGAGTCCCAAAACAGGCATTTTCAGCCCATTACCGGCATATGGAAGAAACAGCAGTAAGCACAGGGATATATCTGCTTCTAGATGCAAAACGCAGCTATCTAACAGAACGGTTGTCAATGTGTGCACTCAACTTCCAGAGTTAAAGCCTTGTGTGGATTCAGCAGTCTGCAAACACTTTCTCTGCAGAGTCCCAAAACAGGCGTTTTCAGCCCATTACCGGCATATGGAAGAAACAGCAGAAGGAACAGGGAAATATCTGATTATATAGCCAAAACGCAGCTATCTAACAGAACGGTTGTCAATGTGTGCACTCAACTTCCAGAGTTAAACCCGTGTGTGGATTCAGCAGTCTGGAAACATTTTCTCTGCAGAGTCCCAAAACAGGCGTTTTCAGCCCATTACCGGCATATGGAAGAAATAGCAGTAAGCACAGGGAAATATCTGCTTCTAAATCCAAAACGCAGCTATCTAACAGAACGGTTGTCAATGTGTGCACTCAACTTCCAGAGTTACACCCGTGTGTGGATTCAGCAGTCTGCAAACACTTTCTCTGCAGAGTCCCAAAACAGGCGTTTTCAGCCCATTACCGACATATGGAAGAAACAGCAGTAAGCACAGGGAAATATCTGCTTCTAAATCCAAAACGCAGCTATCTAACAGAACGGTTGTCAATGTGTGCACTCAACTTCCAGAGTTAAACCCGTGTGCGGATTCAGCAGTCTGCAAACACTTTCTCTGCAGAGTCACAAAACAGGCGTTTTCAGCCCATTATCGGCCTAAGGAAGAATCAGCAGTAAGCACAGGGAAATATCTGCTTCTAAATCCAAAACGCAGCTATCTAACAGAACGGTTGTCAATGTGTGCACTCAACTTCCAGAGTTAAACCCGTGTGTGGATTCAGCAGTCTGCAAACACTTTCTGTGCACAGTCCCAAAACAGGCGTTTTCAGCCCATTACCGGCATAAGGAAGAAACAGCAGCAAGCACAGGGAAATATCTGCTTCTAAATCCAAAACGCAGCTATCTAGCAGAACGGTTGTCAATGTGTGCACTCAACTTCCAGAGTTAAACCCGTGTGTGGATTCAGTATTCTGCAAACACTTTCTTTGCAGAGTCCCAAAACAGGAGTTTTCATACCATTACCGGCATATGGATGAAACACCAGTAAGCACAGGGAAATATCTGTTTCTAAATCCAAAACGCAGCTATCTAACAGAACGGTTGTCAATGTGTGCACTCAACTTCCAGAGTTAAACCCGAGTGTGGATTCAGCAGTCTGCAAACACTTTCTCTGCAGAGTCCCAAAACAGGCGTTTTCAGCCCATTCCCGGCATATGGAAGAAACAGCAGTAAGCACAGGGAAATATCTGCTTCTAATTCCAAAACGCAGCTATCTAACAGAACGGTTGTCAATGTGTGCACTCAACTTCCAGAGTAAAACCCGTGTGTGGATTCAGCAGTCTGCAAACACTTTCTCTGCAGAGTCCCAAAACAGGAGTTTTCAGCCCATTACCGGCATATGGAAGAAACAGCAGTAAGCACAGGGAAATATCTGCTTCTAAATGCAAAACGCAGCTATCGAACAGAACGGTTGTCAATGTGTGCACTCAACTTCCAGAGTTAAACCCGTGTGTGGATTCAGCAGTCTGCAAACACTTTCTCTGCAGAGTCCCAAAACAGGCGTTTTCAGCCCCTTACCGGCATATGGAAGAATCAGCAGTAAGCACAGGGTAATATCTGCTTCTAAATCCAAAACGCAGCTATCTAACAGAACGTTTGTCAATGTGTGCACTAAACTTCCAGAGTTAAACCCGTGTGTGGATTCAGCAGTCTGCAAACACTTTCTGTGCAGAGTCCCAAAAGAGGCGTTTCCAGCCCATTACTGGCATATGGAAGTAACAGCAGTAAGCACAGGGAAATATCTACTTTTAAATCCAAAACGCAGCTATCTAACAGAACGGTTTGTCAATGTGTGCACTCAACTTCCAGAGTTAAACCCGTGTGTGGATTCAGCAGTCTGTAAACACATTCTGTGCAGAGTCCCAAAACAGGCGTTTTCAGCCCATTACCGGCATATGGAAGAAACAGCAGTAAGCACAGGGAAATATCTGCTTCTAAACCCCAAACGCAGCTATCTAGCAGAACGGTTGTCAATGTGTGCACTCAACTTCCGGAGTTAAACCCATGTGTGGATTCAGCAGTCTGGAAACATTTTCTCTGCACAGTCCCAAAAAAGGCGTTTTCAGCCCATTACCGGCATATGGAAGAAACAGCAGTAAGCACAGGGAAATATCTGCTTCTAAATCCAAAACACAGCTCTCGAACAGAACGGTTGTCAATGTGTGCACTCAACTTCCAGAGTTAAACCCATGTGTGGATTCAGCAGTCTGCAAACACTTTCTCTGCAGAGTCCCAAAACAGGCGTTTTCAGCCCATTACTGGCATACGGAAGAAACAGCAGTAAGCACAGGGAAATATCTGCTTCTAAATCCAAAACGCAGCTATCTAACAGAACGGTTGTCAATGTGTGCACTCAACTTCCAGAGTTAAACCCGTGTGTGGATTCAGCAGTTTGCAAACACTTTCTCTGCAGAGTCCCAAAACAGGCGTTTTCAGCCCATTACCGGCCTATGGAAGAATCAGCAGTAAGCACAGGGAAATATCTGCTTCTAAATCCAAAACGCAGCTATCTAACAGAACGGTTGTCAATGTGCACTCAACTTCCAGAGTTAAACCAGTGTGTGGATTCAGCAGTCTGCAAACACTTTCTCTGCAGAGTCCCAAAACAGGCATTTTCAGCCCATTACCGGCATATGGAAGAAACAGCAGTAAGCACAGGGAAATATCTGCTTCTAGATGCAAAACGCAGCTATCTAACAGAACGGTTGTCAATGTGTGCACTCAACTTCCAGAGTTAAAGACGTGTGTGGATTCAGCAGTCTGCAAACACTTTCTCTGCAGAGTCCCAAAACAGGCGTTTTCAGCCCATTACCGGCATATGGAAGAAACAGCAGTAAGCACAGGGAAATATCTGATTATATAGCCAAAACGCAGCTATCTAACAGAACGGTTGTCAATGTGTGCACTCAACTTCCAGAGTTAAACCCGTGTGTGGATTCAGCAGTCTGGAAACATTTTCTCTGCAGAGTCCCAAAACAGGCGTTTTCAGCCCATTACCGGCATATGGAAGAAACAGCAGTAAACACAGGGAAATATCTGCTTCTAAATCCAAAACGCAGCTGTCTAACAGAACGGTTGCCAATGTGTGCACTCAACTTCCAGAGTTAAACCCGTGTGTGGATTCAGCAGTCTGGAAACATTTTCTCTGCAGAGTCCCAAAACAGGCGTATTCAGCCCATTACCGGCATATGGAAGAAACAGCAGTAAGCACAGGGAAATATCTGCTTCTAAATCCAAAACGCAGCTATCTAACAGAACGGTTGTCAATGTGTGCACTCAACTTCCAGAGTTAAACCCGTGTGCGGATTCAGCAGTCTGCAAACACTTTCTCTGCAGAGTCACAAAACAGGCGTTTTCAGCCCATTATCGGCCTAAGGAAGAATCAGCAGTAAGCACAGGGAAATATCTGCTTCTAAATCCAAAACGCAGCTATCTAACAGAACGGTTGTCAATGTGTGCACTCAACTTCCAGAGTTAAACCCGTGTGTGGATTCTGCAGTCTGCAAACACTTTCTGTGCACAGTCCGAAAACAGGCGTTTTCAGCCCATTACCGGCATAAGGAAGAAACAGCAGCAAGCACAGGGAAATATCTGCTTCTAAATCCAAAACGCAGCTATCTAGCAGAACGGTTGTCAATGTGTGCACTCAACTTCCAGAGTTAAACCCGTGTGTGGATTCAGTATTCTGCAAACACTTTCTTTGCAGAGTCCCAAAACAGGAGTTTTCATACCATTACCGGCATATGGATGAAACACCAGTAAGCACAGGGAAATATCTGCTTCTAAATCCAAAACGCAGCTATCTAACAGAACGGTTGTCAATGTGTGCACTCAACTTCCAGAGTTAAACCCGAGTGTGGATTCAGCAGTCTGCAAACACTTTCTCTGCAGAGTCCCAAAACAGGCGTTTTCAGCCCATTCCCGGCATATGGAAGAAACAGCAGTAAGCACAGGGAAATATCTGCTTCTAAATCGAAAACGCAGCTATCTAACAGAACGGTTGTCAATGTGTGCACTCACCTTCCAGAGTTAAACCCGTGTGTGGATTCAGCAGTCTGCAAACACTTTCTCTGCAGAGTCCCAAAACAGGCGTTTTCAGCCCATTACCGGCATATGGAAGAAACAGCAGTAAGCACAGGGAAATATCTGCTTCTAAATGCAAAACGCAGCTATCGAACAGAACGGTTGTCAATGTGTGCACTCAACTTCCAGAGTTAAACCCGTGTGTGGATTCAGCAGTCTGCAAACACTTTCTCTGCAGAGTCCCAAAACAGGCGTTTTCAGCCCCTTACCGGCATATGGAAGAATCAGCAGTAAGCACAGGGAAATATCTGCTTCTAAATCCAAAACGCAGCTATCTAACAGAACGTTTGTCAATGTGTGCACTCAACTTCCAGAGTTAAACCCGTGTGTGGATTCAGCAGTCTGCAAACACTTTCTGTGCAGAGTCCCAAAAGAGGCGTTTCCAGCCCATTACTGGCATATGGAAGTAACAGCAGTAAGCACAGGGAAATATCTACTTTTAAATCCAAAAACGCAGCTATCTAACAGAACGGTTCTCAATGTGTGCACTCAACTTCCAGAGTTAAACCCGTGTGTGGATTCAGCAGTCTGTAAACACATTCTGTGCAGAGTCCCAAAACAGGCGTTTTCAGCCCATTACCGGCATATGGAAGAAACAGCAGTAAGCACAGGGAAATATCTGCTTCTAAACCCCAAACGCAGCTATCTAGCAGAACGGTTGTCAATGTGTGCTCTCAACTTCCGGAGTTAAACCCATGTGTGGATTCAGCAGTCTGGAAACATTTTCTCTGCACAGTCCCAAAAAAGGCGTTTTCAGCCCATTACCGGCATATGGACGAAACAGCAGTAAGCACAGGGAAATATCTGCTTCTAAACCCAAAATGCAGCTATCTAACAGAACGGTTGTCAATGTGTGCACTCAACTTCCAGAGTTAAACCCGTGTGTGGATTCAGCAGTCTGGAAACATTTTCTCTGCAGAGTCCCAAAAAAGGCGTTTTCAGCCCATTACCGGCATATGGAAGAAACAGCAGTAAGCACAGGGAAATATCTGCTTCTAAATCCAAAACGCAGCTATCTAACAGAACGGTTGTCAATGTGTGCACTCAAATTCCAGAGTTAAACCCGTGTGTGGATTCAGCAGTCTGCAAACACTTTCTCTGCAGAGTCCCAAAACAGGCGTTTTCAGCCCATTACCAGCCTATGGAAGAAACAGCAGTAAGCACAGGGAAATATCTGCTTCTAAATCCAAAACGCAGCTATCTAACAAAACGGTTGTCAATGTGTGCACTCAACTTCCAGAGTTAAACCCGTGTGTGGATTCAGCAGTCTGCAAACACTTCCTCTGCAGAGTCCGACAACAGGCGTTTTCAGCCCATTACCGGCATGTGGAAGAAACAGCAGTAAGCACAGGGAAATATCTGATTCTAAAGCCAAAACGCAGCTATCTAACAGAACGGTTGTCAATGTGTGCACTCAACTTCAAGAGTTAAACCCGTGTGTGTATTCAGCAGTCTGCACACACTTTCTCTGCAATGTCCCAAAACAGGCGTTTTCAGCCCATTACCGGCATATGGAAGAAACAGCAGTAAGCACAGGGAAATATCTGCTTCTAAATCCAAAACGCAGCTATCTAACAGAACGGTTGTCAATGTGTGCACAAATTCCAGAGTTAAACCCTGGTGTAGATTCAGCAGTCTGGAAACCTTTTCTCTGCCAGAGTCCCAAAACAGGCGTTTTCAGCCCATTACCGGCATATGGAAGAAACAGCAGTAAGCACAGGGAAATATCTGCTTCTAAATCCAAAACGCAGCTATCTAACAGAACGGTTGTCAATGTGTGCAATCAAATTCCAGAGTTAAACCCTGGTGTGGATTCAGCAGTCTGGAAACCTTTTCTCTGCCAGAGTCCCAAAACAGGCGTTTTCCAGCCCATTACCCGGCATATGGAAGAAACAGCAGTAAGCACAGGGAAATATCTGATTATAAAGCCAAAACGCACCTATCTAACAGAACGGTTGTCATGTGTGCACTCAACTTCCAGAGTTAAACCCGTGTGTGGATTCAGCAGTCTGGAAACATTTTCTCTGCAGAGTCCCAAAAAAGGCGTTTTCAGCCGATTTCCGGCATATGGAAGAAACAGCAGTAAGCACAGGGAAATATCTGCTTCTAAATCCAAAACGCAGCTATCTAACAGAACGGTTGTCAATGTGTGCACTCAACTTCCAGAGTTACACCCCGTGTGTGGATTCAGCAGTCTGCAAACACTTTCTCTACAGAGTCCCAAAACAGGGCGTTTTCAGCCCATTACCGGCATATGGAGAAACAGCAGTAAGCACAGGGAAATATCTGCTTCTAAATCCAAAACACAGTTATCGAACAGAACGGTTGTCAATGTGGGCACTCAACTTCCAGAGTTAAACCCGTGTGCGGATTCAGCAGTCTGCAAACACTTTCTCTGCAGAGTCCCAAAACAGGAGTTTTCCGCCCATTACCGGCCTAAGGAAGAATCAGCAGTAAGCACAGGGAAATATCTGCTTCTAAATCCAAAACGCAGCTATCTAACAGAACGGTTGTCAATGTGTGCACTCAACTTCCAGAGTTAAACCCGTGTGTGGATTCAGAAGTCTGCAAACACATTCTGTGCAGAGTCCCAAAACAGGCATTTTCAGCCCATTACCGGCATATGGAAGAAACAGCAGTAAGCACAGGGAAATATCTGATTCTAAAGCCAAAACGCAGCTATCTAACAGAACGGTTGTCAATGTGTGCACTCAACTTCAAGAGTTAAACCCGTGTGTGGATTCAGCAGTCTGCACACACATTCTCTGCAGTGTCCCAAAACAGGCGTTTTCAGCCCATTACCGGCATATGGAAGAAACAGCAGTAAGCACAGGGAAATATCTGCTTCTAAATCCAAAACGCAGCTATCTAACAGAACGGTTGTCAATGTGTGCACTCAATTTCCAGAGTTAAACCCTGGTGTGGATTCAGCAGTCTGGAAACCTTTTCTCTGCAGAGTCCCAAAACAGGCGTTTTCAGCCCATTACCGGCATATGGAAGAAACAGCAGTAAGCACAGGGAAATATCTGCTTCTAAATCCAAAACGCAGCTATCTAACAGAACGTTTGTCAATGTGTGCACTCAACTTCCTGAGTTAAAGCCGTGTGTGGATTCAGCAGTCTGCAAACACTTTCTCTGCAGAGTCCCAAAACAGGCGTTTTCAGCCCATTACTGGCATATGGAAGAAACAGCAGTAAGCACAGGGAAATATCTGCTTCTAAACCCAAAACGGAGCTATCTAACAGAACGGTTGTCTATGTATGCACTCAACTTCCAGAGTTAAAACCCGTGTGTGGATTCAGCAGTCCTGGAAACATTTTCTCTGCAGAGTCCCAAAACAGGCGTTTTCAGCCCATTACCGGCATATGGAAGAAACAACAGTAAGCACAGGGAAATATCTGCTTCTATATCCAAAACGCAGCTATCTAACAGAACGGTTGTAAATGTGTGCACTCAACTTCCAGAGTTAAACCGCTGTGTGGATTCAGCAGTCTGCAAACACTTTCTCTGCAGAGTCCCAAAACAGGCGCTTTCAGCCCCATTACCGGCCTATGGAAGAATCAGCAGTAAGCACAGGGAAATATCTGCTTCTAAATCCAAAACGCAGCTATCTAACAGAACGGTTTTCAATGTGTGCACTCAACTTCCAGAGTTAAACCCGTGTGTGTATTCAGCAGTCTGCAAACACTTTCTCTGCAGAGTCCGAAAACAGGCGTTTTCAGCCCATTTACCGGCATATGGAAGAAACAGCAGTAAGCACAGGGAAATATCTGATTCTAAAGCCAAAACGCAGCTATCTAACAGAACGGTTGTCATTGTGTGTACTCAACTTCAAGAGTTAAACCCGTGTGTGGATTCAGCAGTCTGCACACACTTTCTCTGCAATGTCCCAAAACAGGCGTTTTCAGCCCATTACCGGCATATGGAAGAAACAGCAGTAAGCACAGGGAAATATCTGCTTCTAATCCAAAACGCAGCTACCTAACAGAACGGTTGTCAATGTGTGCACTCAAATTCCAGAGTTAAACCCGTGTGTGGATTCAGCTGTCTGGAAACCTTTTCTCTGCCAGAGTCCCAAAACAGGCGTTTTCAGCCCATTACCGGCATATGGAAGAAACAGCAGTAAGCACAGGGAAATATCTGCTTCTAAATCCAAAACGCAGCTATCTAACAGAACGGTTGTCAATGTGTGCACTAAACTTCCAGAGTTAAAGCCGTGTGTGGATTCAGCAGTCTGCAAACACTTTCTCTGCAGAGTCCCAAAACAGGCGTTTTCAGCCCTTACCAGGCATATGGAAGAAACAGCAGTAAGCACAGGAAATATCTGCTTCTAAACCCAAAACGCAGCTATCTAACAGAACGGTTGTCAATGTGTGCACTCAACTTCCAGAGTTAAACCCGTGTGTGGATTCAGCAGTCTGGAAACATTTTCTCTGCAGTGTCCCAAAAAAGGCGTTTTCAGCCCATTTCCTGCATATGGAAGTAACAGCAGTAAGCACAGGGAAATATCTGCTTCTAAATCCAAAACGCAGCTATCTAACAGAACGGTTGTCAATGTGTGCACTCAACTTCCAGAGTTACACCCGTGTGTGGATTCAGCAGTCTGCAAACACTTTCTCTGCAGAGTCCCAAAACAGGCGTTTTCAGGTCATTACCGGCATAGGGAAGAAACAGCAGTAAGCACAGGGAAATATCTGCTTCTAAATCCAAAACGCAGCTATCTAACAGAACGGTTGTCAATGTGTGCACTCAACTTCCAGAGTTAAACCCGTGTGTGAATTCAGCAGTCTGGAAACATTTTCTCTGCACAGTCCCAAAAAAGGCGTTTTCAGCCCATTACCGGCATATGGAAGAAACAGCAGTAAGCACAGGGAAATATCTGCTTCTAATTCCAAAACACAGCTTTCGAACAGAACGGTTGTCAATGTGTGCACTCAACTTCCAGAGTTAAACCCGTGTGTGGATTCAGCAGTCTGCAAACACTTTCTGCAGAGTCCCAAAACAGGCATTTTCAGCCCATTACCGGCATATGGAAGAAACAGCAGTAAGCACAGGGAAATATCTGATTCTAAAGCCAAAACACAGCTATCTAACAGAACGGTTGTCAATGTGTTGCACTCAACTTCAAGAGTTAAATCCGTGTGTGGATTCAGCAGTCTGCACACACTTTCTCTGCAGTGTCCCAAAACAGGCGTTTTCAGCCCATTACCGGCATATGGAAGAAACAGCAGTAAGCACAGGGAAATATCTGCTTCTAAATCCAAAACGCAGCTATCTAACAGAACGGTTGTCAATGTGTGCACTCAAATTCCAGAGTTAAACCCTGGTGTGGATTCAGTAGTCTGGAAACCTTTTCTCTGCAGAGTCCCAAAACAGGCGTTTTCAGCCCATTACCCGGCATACGGAAGAAAACAGCAGTAAGCACAGGGAAATATCTGCTTCTAAATCCAAAACGCAGCTATCTAACAGAACGTTTGTCAATGTGTGCCCTCAACGTCCGGAGGTAAAGCCCGTGTGTGGATTCAGCAGAATGCAAACACTTCTCTGCAGAGTCCCAAAACAGGCGTTTTCAGCGCATTACCGGCATACGGAAGAAACAGCAGTAAGCACAGGGAAATATCTGCTTCTAAACTCAAAACGCAGCTATCTAACAGAACGGTTGTCAATGTGTGCACTCAACTTCCAGAGTTAAACCGTGAGTGGATTCAGCAGTCTGGAAACATTTTCTCTGCAGAGTCCCAAAAAAGGCGTTTTCAGCCCATTACCGGCATATGGAAGAAACAGCAGTAAGCACAGGGAAATATCTGCTTCTAAATCCAAAACGCAGCTATCTAACAGAACGGTTGTCAATGTGTGCACTCAACTTCCAGAGTTAAACCGCTGTGTGGATTCAGCAGTCTGCAAACACTTTCTCTGCAGAGTCCCAAAACAGGCGTTTTCAGCCCATTACCGGCATATGGAAGAAACAGCAGTAAGCACAGGGAAATATGTGCTTCTAAACAAAAAACGCAGCTATCTAGCAGAGCGGTTGTCAATGTGTGCACTCAACTTCCGGAGTTAAACCCGTGTGTGGATTCAGCAGTCTGGAAACCTTTTCTCTGCACAGTCCCAAAAAAGGCGTTTTCAGCCCATTACCGGCATATAGAAGAAACAGCAGTAAGCACAGGGAAATATCTGATTCTAACCCAAAACGCAGCTATCTAACAGAACGGTTGTCAATGTGTGCACTCAACTTCAAGAGTTAAACCCGTGTGTGTATTCAGCAGTCTGCACACACTTTCTCTGCAATGTCCCAAAACAGGCGTTTTCAGCCCATTACCGGCATATGGAAGAAACAGCAGTAAGCACAGGGAAATATCTGCTTCTAAATCCAAAACGCAGCTATCTAACAGAACGGTTGTCAATGTGTGCACTCAAATTCCAGAGTTAAACCCTGGTGTAGATTCAGCAGTCTGGAAACCTTTTCTCTGCCAGAGTCCCAAAACAGGCGTTTTCAGCCCATTACCCGACATATGGAAGAAACAGCAGTAAGCACAGGAAATATCTGCTTCTAAATCCAAAACGCAGCTATCTAACAGAACGGTTGTCAATGTGTGCAATCAAATTCCAGAGTTAAACCCTGGTGTGGATTCAGCAGTCTGGAAACCTTTTCTCTGCCAGAGTCCCAAAACAGGCGTTTTCAGCCCATTACCGGCATATGAAGAAACAGCAGTAAGCACAGGGAAATATCTGATTATAAAGCCAAAACGCACCTATCTAACAGAACGGTGTCAATGTGTGCACTCAACTTCCAGAGTTAAACCCGTGTGTGGATTCAGCAGTCTGGAAACATTTTCTCTGCAGAGTCCCAAAAAAGGGCGTTTTCAGCCGATTTCCGGCATATGGAAGAAACAGCAGTAAGCACAGGGAAATATCTGCTTCTAAATCCAAAACGCAGCTATCTAACAGAACGGTTGTCAATGTGTGCACTCAACTTCCAGAGTTACACCCGTGTGTGGATTCAGCAGTCTGCAAACACTTTCTCTACAGAGTCCCAAAACAGGCGTTTTCAGCCCATTACCGGCATATGGAAGAAACAGCAGTAAGCACAGGAAATATCTGCTTCTAAATCCAAAACACAGTTATCGAACAGAACGGTTGTCAATGTGGGCACTCAACTTCCAGAGTTAAAACCCGTGTGCGGATTCAGCAGTCTGCAAACACTTTCTCTGCAGAGTCCCAAAACAGGAGTTTTCAGCCCATTACCGGCCTAAGGAAGAATCAGCAGTAAGCACAGGGAAATATCTGCTTCTAAATCCAAAACGCAGCTATCTAACAGAACGGTTGTCAATGTGTGCACTCAACTTCCAGAAGTTAAACCCGTGTGTGGATTCAGAAGTCTGCAAACACATTCTGTGCAGAGTCCCAAAACAGGCATTTTCAGCCCATTACCGGCATATGGAAGAAAGCAGTAAGCACAGGGAAATATCTGATTCTAAAGCCAAAACGCAGCTATCTAACAGAAGCGTTGTCAATGTGTGCACTCAACTTCAAGAGTTAAACCCGTGTGTGGATTCAGCAGTCTGCACACACATTCTCTGCAGTGTCCCAAAACAGGGCGTTTTCAGCCCATTACCGGCATATGGAAGAAACAGCAGTAAGCACAGGGAAATATCTGCTTCTAAATCCAAAACGCAGCTATCTAACAGAACGGTTGTCAATGTGTGCACTCAATTTCCAGAGTTAAACCCTGGTGTGGATTCAGCAGTCTGGAAACCTTTTCTCTGCAGAGTCCCAAAACAGGCGTTTTCAGCCCATTACCGGCATATGGAAGAAACAGCAGTAAGCACAGGGAAATATCTGCTTCTAAATCCAAAACGCAGCTATCTAACAGAACGTTTGTCAATGTGTGCACTCAACTTCCAGAGTTAAAGCCGTGTGTGGATTCAGCAGTCTGCAAACACTTTCTCTGCAGAGTCCCAAAACAGGCGTTTTCAGCCCATTACTGGCATATGGAAGAAACAGCAGTAAGCACAGGGAAATATCTGCTTCTAAACCCAAAACGGAGCTATCTAACAGAACGGTTGTCTATGTATGCACTCAACTTCCAGAGTTAAACCCGTGTGTGGATTCAGCAGTCTGGAAACATTTTCTCTGCAGAGTCCCAAAACAGGCGTTTTCAGCCCATTACCGGCATATGGAAGAAACAACAGTAAGCACAGGGAAATATCTGCTTCTATATCCAAAACGCAGCTATCTACAGAACGGTTGTAAATGTGTGCACTCAACTTCCAGAGTTAAACCCGTGTGTGGATTCAGCAGTCTGCAAACACTTTCTCTGCAGAGTCCCAAAACAGGCGCTTTCAGCCCATTACCGGCCTATGGAAGAATCAGCAGTAAGCACAGGGAAATATCTGCTTCTAAATCCAAAACGCAGCTATCTAACAGAACGGTTTTCAATGTGTGCACTCAACTTCCAGAGTTAAACCCGTGTGTGTATTCAGCAGTCTGCAAACACTTTCTCTGCAGAGTCCGAAAACAGCGTTTTCAGCCCATTACCGGCATATGGAAGAAACAGCAGTAAGCACAGGGAAATATCTGATTCTAAAGCCAAAACGCAGCTATCTAACAGAACGGTTGTCATTGTGTGTACTCAACTTCAAGAGTTAAACCCGTGTGTGGATTCAGCAGTCTGCACACACTTTCTCTGCAATGTCCCAAAACAGGCGTTTTCAGCCCATTACCGGCATATGGAAGAAACAGCAGTAAGCACAGGGAAATATCTGCTTCTAAATCCAAAACGCAGCTACCTAACAGAACGGTTGTCAATGTGTGCACTCAAATTCCAGAGTTAAACCCGTGTGTGGATTCAGCTGTCTGGAAACCTTTTCTCTGCCAGAGTCCCAAAACAGGCGTTTTCAGCCCATTACCGGCATATGGAAGAAACAGCAGTAAGCACAGGGAAATATCTGCTTCTAAATCCAAAACGCAGCTATCTAACAGAACGGTTGTCAATGTGTGCAGTAAACTTCCAGAGTTAAAGCCGTGTGTGGATTCAGCAGTCTGCAAACACTTTCTCTGCAGAGTCCCAAAACAGGCGTTTTCAGCCCTTACCGGCATATGGAAGAAACAGCAGTAAGCACAGGCAAATATCTGCTTCTAAACCCAAAACGCAGCTATCTAACAGAACGGTTGTCAATGTGTGCACTCAACTTCCAGAGTTAAACCCGTGTGTGGATTCAGCAGTCTGGAAACATTTTCTCTGCAGTGTCCCAAAAAAGGCGTTTTCAGCCCATTTCCTGCATATGGAAGTAACAGCAGTAAGCACAGGGAAATATCTGCTTCTAAATCCAAAACGCAGCTATCTAACAGAACGGTTGTCAATGTGTGCACTCAACTTCCAGAGTTACACCCGTGTGTGGATTCAGCAGTCTGCAAACACTTTCTCTGCAGAGTCCCAAAACAGGCGTTTTCAGGTCATTACCGGCATAGGGAAGAAACAGCAGTAAGCACAGGGAAATATCTGCTTCTAAAATCCAAAACGCAGCTATCTAACAGAACGGTTGTCAATGTGTGCACTCAACTTCCAGAGTTAAACCCGTGTGTGGATTCAGCAGTCTGGAAACATTTTCTCTGCACAGTCCCAAAAAAGGCGTTTTCAGCCCATTACCGGCATATGGAAGAAACAGCAGTAAGCACAGGAAATATCTGCTTCTAAATCCAAAACACAGCTTTCGAACAGAACGGTTGTCAATGTGTGCACTCAACTTCCAGAGTTAACCCGTGTGTGGATTCAGCAGTCTGCAAACACTTTCTCTGCAGAGTCCCAAAACAGGCATTTTCAGCCCATTACCGGCATATGGAAGAAACAGCAGTAACGACAGGGAAATATCTGATTCTAAAGCCAAAACACAGCTATCTAACAGAACGGTTGTCAATGTGTGCACTCAACTTCAAGAGTTAAATCCGTGTGTGGATTCAGCAGTCTGCACACACTTTCTCTGCAGTGTCCCAAAACAGGCGTTTTCAGCCCATTACCGGCATATGGAAGAAACAGCAGTAAGCACAGGGAAATATCTGCTTCTAAATCCAAAACGCAGCTATCTAACAGAACGGTTGTCAATGTGTGCACTCAAATTCCAGAGTTAAACCCTGGTGTGGATTCAGTAGTCTGGAAACCTTTTCTCTGCAGAGTCCCAAAACAGGCGTTTTCAGCCCATTACCGGCATACGGAAGAAACAGCAGTAAGCACAGGGAAATATCTGCTTCTAAATCCAAAACGCAGCTATCTAACAGAACGTTTGTCAATGTGTGCCCTCAACGTCCGGAGTTAAAGCCGTGTGTGGATTCAGCAGAATGCAAACACTTTCTCTGCAGAGTCCCAAAACAGGCGTTTTCAGCGCATTACCGGCATACGGAAGAAACAGCAGTAAGCACAGGGAAATATCTGCTTCTAAAACTCAAAACGCAGCTATCTAACAGAACGGTTGTCAATGTGTGCACTCAACTTCCAGAGTTAAACCCGTGAGTGGATTCAGCAGTCTGGAAACATTTTCTCTGCAGAGTCCCAAAAAAGGCGTTTTCCAGCCCATTACCGGCATATGGAAGAAACAGCAGTAAGCACAGGGAAATATCTGCTTCTAAATCCAAAACGCAGCTATCTAACAGAACGGTTGTCAATGTGTGCACTCAACTTCCAGAGTTAAACCCGTGTGTGGATTCAGCAGTCTGCAAACACTTTCTCTGCAGAGTCCCAAAACAGGCGTTTTCAGCCCATTACCGGCATATGGAAGAAACAGCAGTAAGCACAGGGAAATATGTGCTTCTAAACCCAAAACGCAGCTATCTAGCAGAGCGGTTGTCAATGTGTGCACTCAACTTCCGGAGTTAAACCCGTGTGTGGATTCAGCAGTCTGGAAACCTTTTCTCTGCACAGTCCCCAAAAAAGGCGTTTTCAGCCCCATTACCGGCATATAGAAGAAACAGCAGTAAGCACAGGGGAAATATCTGCTTCTAAATCCAAAACCCAGCTATCGAACAGAACGGTTGTCAATGTGTGCACTCAACTTCCAGAGTTAAACCCGTGTGTGGATTCAGCAGTCTGCAAACACTTTCTCTGCAGAGTCCCAAAACAGCATTTTCAGCCCATTACCGGCATATGGAAGAAACAGCATAAGCACAGGGAAATATCTGATTCTAAAGCCAAAACACAGCTATCTAACAGAACGGTTGTCAATGTGTGCACTCAACTTCAGAGTTAAATCCATGTGTGGATTCAGCAGTCTGCACACACTTTCTCTGCAGTGTCCCAAAACAGGCGTTTTGAGCCCATTACCGGCATATGGAAGAAACAGCAGTAAGCACAGGGAAATATCTGCTTCTAAATCCAAAACGCAGCTATCTAACAGAACGGTTGTCAATGTGTGCACTCAAATTCCAGAGTTAAACCCTGGTGTGGATTCAGTAGTCTGGAAACCTTTTCTCTGCAGAGTCCCAAAACAGGCGTTTTCAGCCCATTACCGGCATATGGAAGAAACAGCAGAAAGCACAGGGAAATATCTGCTTCTAAATCCAAAACGCAGCTATCTAACAGAACGTTTGTCAATGTGTGCACTCAACGTCCAGAGTTAAAGCCGTGTGTGGATTCAGCAGAATGCAAACACTTTCTCTGCAGAGTCCCAAAACAGGCGTTTTCAGCCCATTACCGGCATACGGAAGAAACAGAAGTAAGCACAGGGAAATATCTGCTTCTAAACCCAAAACGCAGCTATCTAACAGAACGGTTGTCAATGTCTGCACTCAACTTCCAGAGTTAAACCCGTGAGTGGATTCAGCAGTCTGGAAACATTTTCTCTGCAGAGTCCCAAAAAAGGCGTTTTCAGCCCATTACCGGCATATGGAAGAAACAGCAGTAAGCACAGGGAAATATCTGCTTCTAAATCCAAAACGCAGCTATCTAACAGAACGGTTGTCAATGTGTGCACTCAACTTCCAGAGTTAAACCCGTGTGTGGATTCAGCAGTCTGCAAACACTTTCTCTGCAGACTCCCAAAACAGGCGTTTTCAGCCCAGTACCGGTATATGGAAGAAACAGCAGTAAGCACAGGGAAATATCTGCTTCTAAATCCAAAACGCAGCTATCTAACAGAACGGTTGTCAATGTGTGCACTCAACTTCCAGAGTTAAACCCGTGTGTGGATTCAGCAGTCTGCAAACACTTTCTCTGCAGAGTCCCAAAACAGGCGTTTTCAGCCCATTACCGGCATATGGAAGAAACAGCAGTAAGCACAGGGAAATATCTGCTTCTAAATCCAAAACGCAGCTATTTAACAGAACGGTTGTCATTGTGTGCACTCAACTTCCAGAGGTAAACCCGTGTGCGGATTCAGCAGCCTGCAAACACTTTCTCTGCAGAGTCCCAACACAGGCGTTTTCAGCTCATTACCGGCCTAAGGAAGAATCAGCAGTAAGCACAGGGAAACATCTGCTTCTAAATCCAAAACGCAGCTATATAACAGAACGGTTGTCAATGTGTGCACTCAACTTCCAGAGTTAAACCCGTGTGTGGATTCAGCAGTCTGCAAACACTTTCTCTGCAGAGTCCCAAAACAGGCGTTTTCAGCCCATTACCGGCATATGGAAGAAACAGCAGTAAGCACAGGGAAATATCTGCTTCTAAACCCAAAACGCAGCTATCTAGCAGAACGGTTGTCAATGTGTGCACTCAGTTTCCGGAGTTAAACCCGTGTGTGGATTCAGCAGTCTGGAAACATTTTGTCTGCACAGTCCCAAAAAAGGCGTTTTCAGCCCATTACCGGCATATGGAAGAAACAGCAGTAAGCACAGGGAAATATCTGCTTCTAAATCCAAAACACAGCTATCGATCAGAACGGTTGTCAATGTGTGCACTCAACTTCCAGAGTTAAACCCGTGTGTGGATTCAGCAGTCTGCAAACACTTTCTCTGCAGAGTCCCAAACCAGGCGTTTTCAGCCCATTACCGGCATATGGAAGAAACAGCAGTAAGCACAGGGAAATATCTGATTCTAAAGCCAAAACGCAGGTATCTAACAGAACGGTTGTCAATGTGTGCACTCAACTTCCAGAGTTAAACCCGTGTGTGGATTCAGCAGTTTGCAAACACTTTCTCTGCAGAGTCCCAAAAGAGGCGTTTTCAGCCCATTACCGTCCTATGGAAGAATCAGCAGTAAGCACAGGGAAATATCTGCTTCTAAACCCAAAACGCAGCTATCTAACAGAACGGTTGTCAATGTGCACTCAACTTCCAGAGTTAAACCCGTGTGTGGATTCAACAGTCTGCAAACACTTTCTCTGCAGAGTCCCAAAACAGGCATTTTCAGCCCATTACCGGCATATGGAAGAAACAGCAGTAAGCACAGGGAAATATCTGCTTCTAAAGCCAAAACGCAGCTATCTAACAGAACGGTTGTCAATGTGTGCACTCAACTTCAAGAGTTAAACCCGTGTGTGGATTCAGCAGTCTGCACACACATTCTCTGCAGTGTCCCAAAACAGGCGTTTTCAGACCATTACCGGCATATGGAAGAAACAGCAGTAAGCACAGGGAAATATCTGCTTCTAAATCCAAAACGCAGCTATCTAACAGAACGGTTGTCAATGTGTGCACTCAATTTCCAGAGTTAAACCCTGGTGTGGATTCAGCAGTCTGGAAACCTTTTCTCTGCAGAGTCCCAAAACAGGCGTTTTCAGCCGATTACCGGCATATGGAAGAAACAGCAGTAAGTACAGGGAAATATCTGCTTCTAAATCCAAAACGCAGCTATCTAACAGAACGTTTGTCAATGTGTGCACTCAACTTCCAGAGTTAAAGCCGTGTGTGGATTCAGCAATCTGCAAACACTTTCTCTGCAGAGTCCCAAAACAGGCGTTTTCAGCCCATTACTGGCATATGGAAGAAACAGCAGTAAGCACAGGGAAATATCTGCTTCTAAACCCAAAACGCAGCTATCTAACAGAACGGTTGTCAATGTGCACTCAACTTCCAGAGTTAAACCCGTGTGTGGATTCAACAGTCTGCAAACACTTTCTCTGCAGAGTCCCAAAACAGGCATTTTCAGCCCATTACCGGCATATGGAAGAAACAGCAGTAAGCACAGGGAAATATCTGCTTCTAAATCCAAAACGCAGCTATCTAACAGAACGGTTGTCAATGTGTGCACTCAACTTCAAGAGTTAAACCCGTGTGTGGATTCAGCAGTCTGCACACACATTCTCTGCAGTGTCCCAAAACAGGCGTTTTCAGCCCATTACCGGCATATGGAAGAAACAGCAGTAAGCACAGGGAAATATCTGCTTCTAAATCCAAAACGCAGCTATCTAACAGAACGGTTGTCAATGTGTGCACTCAATTTCCAGAGTTAAACCCTGGTGTGGATTCAGCAGTCTGGAAACCTTTTCTCTGCAGAGTCCCAAAACAGGCGTTTTCAGCCCATTACCGGCATATGGAAGAAACAGCAGTAAGTACAGGGAAATATCTGCTTCTAAATCCAAAACGCAGCTATCTAACAGAACGGTTGTCAATGTGTGCACTCAATTTCCAGAGTTAAACCCTGGTGTGGATTCAGCAGTCTGGAAACCTTTTCTCTGCAGAGTCCCAAAACAGGCGTTTTCAGCCCATTACCGGCATATGGAAGAAACAGCAGTAAGCACAGGGAAATATCTGCTTCTAAATCCAAAACGCAGCTATCTAACAGAACGTTTGTCAATGTGTGCACTCAACTTCCAGAGTTAAAGCCGTGTGTGGATTCAGCAGTCTGCAAACACTTTCTCTGCAGAGTCCCAAAACAGGCGTTTTCAGCCCATTACTGGCATATGGAAGAAACAGCAGTAAGCACAGGGAAATATCTGCTTCTAAACCCAAAACGGAGCTATCTAACAGAACGGTTGTCAATGTGTGCACTCAACTTCCAGAGTTAAACCCGTGTGTGGATTCAGCAGTCTGGAAACATTTTCTCTGCAGAGTCCCAAAACAGGCGTTTTCAGCCCATTACCGGCATATGGAAGAAACAGCAGTAAGTACAGGGAAATATCTGCTTCTAAATCCAAAACGCAGCTATCTAACAGAACGGTTGTCAATGTGTGCACTCAATTTCCAGAGTTAAACCCTGGTGTGGATTCAGCAGTCTGGAAACCTTTTCTCTGCAGAGTCCCAAAACAGGCGTTTTCAGCCCATTACCGGCATATGGAAGAAACAGCAGTAAGCACAGGGAAATATCTGCTTCTAAATCCAAAACGCAGCTATCTAACAGAACGTTTGTCAATGTGTGCACTCAACTTCCAGAGTTAAAGCCGTGTGTGGATTCAGCAGTCTGCAAACACTTTCTCTGCAGAGTCCCAAAACAGGCGTTTTCAGCCCATTACTGGCATATGGAAGAAACAGCAGTAAGCACAGGGAAATATCTGCTTCTAAACCCAAAACGGAGCTATCTAACAGAACGGTTGTCAATGTGTGCACTCAACTTCCAGAGTTAAACCCGTGTGTGGATTCAGCAGTCTGGAAACATTTTCTCTGCAGAGTCCCAAAACAGGCGTTTTCAGCCCATTACCGGCATATGGAAGAAACAACAGTAAGCACAGGGAAATATCTGCTTCTAAATCCAAAACGCAGCTATCTAACAGAACGGTTGTCAATGTGTGCACTCAACTTCCAGAGTTAAACCCGTGTGTGTATTCAGCAGTCTGCAAACACTTTCTCTGCAGAGTCCGAAAACAGGCGTTTTCAGCCCATTACCGGCATATGGAAGAAACAGCAGTAAGCACAGGGAAATATCTGATTCTAAAGCCAAAACGCAGCTATCTAACAGAACGGTTGTCAATGTGTGTACTCAACTTCAAGAGTTAAACCCGTGTGTGGATTCAGCAGTCTGCACACACATTCTCTGCAATGTCCCAAAACAGGCGTTTTCAGCCCATTACCGGCATATGGAAGAAACAGCAGTAAGCACAGGGAAATATCTGCTACTAAATCCAAAACGCAGCTACCTAACAGAACGGTTTTCAATGTGTGCACTCAAATTCCAGAGTTAAACCCTGGTGTGGATTCAGCAGTCTGGAAACCTTTTCTCTGCCAGAGTCCCAAAACAGGCGTTTTCAGCCCATTACCGGCATATGGAAGAAACAGCAGTAAGCACAGGGAAATATCTGCTTCTAAATCCAAAACGCAGCTATCTAACAGAACGGTTGTCAATGTGTGCACTAAACTTCCAGAGTTAAAGCCGTGTGTGGATTCAGCAGTCTGCAAACACTTTCTCTGCAGAGTCACAAAACAGGCGTTTTCAGCCCTTACCGGCATATGGAAGAAACAGCAGTAAGCACAGGCAAATATCTGCTTCTAAACCCAAAACGCAGCTATCTAACAGAACGGTTGTCAATGTGTGCACTCAACTTCCAGAGTTAAACCCGTGTGTGGATTCAGCAGTCTGGAAACATTTTCTCTGCAGTGTCCCAGAAAAGGCGTTTTCAGCCCATTTCCGGCATATGGAAGTAACAGCAGTAAGCACAGGGAAATATCTGCTTCTAAATCCAAAACGCAGCTATCTAACAGAACGGTTGTCAATGTGTGCACTCAACTTCCAGAGTTACACCCGTGTGTGGATTCAGCAGTCTGCAAACACTTTCTCTGCAGAGTCCCAAAACAGGCGTTTTCAGGTCATTACCGGCATAGGGAAGAAACAGCAGTAAGCACAGGGAAATATCTGCTTCTAAATCCAAAACGCAGCTATCTAACAGAACGGTTGTCAATGTGTACACTCAATTTCCAGAGTTAAACCCTGGTGTGGATTCAGCAGTCTGGAAACCTTTTCTCTGCAGAGTCCCAAAACAGGCGTTTTCAGCCCATTACCGGCATATGGAAGAAACAGCAGTAAGTACAGGGAAATATCTGCTTCTAAATCCAAAACGCAGCTATCTAACAGAACGGTTGTCAATGTGTGCACTCAATTTCCAGAGTTAAACCCTGGTGTGGATTCAGCAGTCTGGAAACCTTTTCTCTGCAGAGTCCCAAAACAGGCGTTTTCAGCCGATTACCGGCATATGGAAGAAACAGCAGTAAGCACAGGGAAATATCTGCTTCTAAATCCAAAACGCAGCTATCTAACAGAACGTTTGTCAATGTGTGCACTCAACTTCCAGAGTTAAAGCCGTGTGTGGATTCAGCAATCTGCAAACACTTTCTCTGCAGAGTCCCAAAACAGGCGTGTTCAGCCCATTACTGGCATATGGAAGAAACAGCAGTAAGCACAGGGAAATATCTGCTTCTAAACCCAAAACGCAGCTATCTAACAGAACGGTTGTCAATGTGCACTCAACTTCCAGAGTTAAACCCGTGTGTGGATTCAACAGTCTGCAAACACTTTCTCTGCAGAGTCCCAAAACAGGCATTTTCAGCCCATTACCGGCATATGGAAGAAACAGCAGTAAGCACAGGGAAATATCTGCTTCTAAATCCAAAACGCAGCTATCTAACAGAACGGTTGTCAATGTGTGCACTCAACTTCAAGAGTTAAACCCGTGTGTGGATTCAGCAGTCTGCACACACATTCTCTGCAGTGTCCCAAAACAGGCGTTTTCAGCCCATTACCGGCATATGGAAGAAACAGCAGTAAGCACAGGGAAATATCTGCTTCTAAATCCAAAACGCAGCTATCTAACAGAACGGTTGTCAATGTGTGCACTCAATTTCCAGAGTTAAACCCTGGTGTGGATTCAGCAGTCTGGAAACCTTTTCTCTGCAGAGTCCCAAAACAGGCGTTTTCAGCCCATTACCGGCATATGGAAGAAACAGCAGTAAGTACAGGGAAATATCTGCTTCTAAATCCAAAACGCAGCTATCTAACAGAACGGTTGTCAATGTGTGCACTCAATTTCCAGAGTTAAACCCTGGTGTGGATTCAGCAGTCTGGAAACCTTTTCTCTGCAGAGACCCAAAACAGGCGTTTTCAGCCCATTACCGGCATATGGAAGAAACAGCAGTAAGCACAGGGAAATATCTGCTTCTAAATCCAAAACGCAGCTATCTAACAGAACGGTTGTCAATGTGTGCACTCAATTTCCAGAGTTAAACCCTGGTGTGGATTCAGCAGTCTGGAAACCTTTTCTCTGCAGAGTCCCAAAACAGGCGTTTTCAGCCGATTACCGGCATATGGAAGAAACAGCAGTAAGCACAGGGAAATATCTGCTTCTAAATCCAAAACGCAGCTATCTAACAGAACGTTTGTCAATGTGTGCACTCAACTTCCAGAGTTAAAGCCGTGTGTGGATTCACTAATCTGCAAACACTTTCTCTGCAGAGTCCCAAAACAGGCGTTTTCAGCCCATTACTGACATATGGAAGAAACAGCAGTAAGCACAGGGAAATATCTGCTTCTAAACCCAAAACGCAGCTATCTAACAGAACGGTTGTCAATGTGCACTCAACTTCCAGAGTTAAACCCGTGTGTGGATTCAACAGTCTGCAAACACTTTCTCTGCAGAGTCCCAAAACAGGCATTTTCAGCCCATTACCGGCATATGGAAGAAACAGCAGTAAGCACAGGGAAATATCTGCTTCTAAATCCAAAACGCAGCTATCTAACAGAACGGTTGTCAATGTGTGCACTCAACTTCAAGAGTTAAACCCGTGTGTGGATTCAGCAGTCTGCACACACATTCTCTGCAGTGTCCCAAAACAGGCGTTTTCAGCCCATTACCGGCATATGGAAGAAACAGCAGTAAGCACAGGGAAATATCTGCTTCTAAATCCAAAACGCAGCTATCTAACAGAACGGTTGTCAATGTGTGCACTCAATTTCCAGAGTTAAACCCTGGTGTGGATTCAGCAGTCTGGAAACCTTTTCTCTGCAGAGTCCCAAAACAGGCGTTTTCAGCCCATTACCGGCATATGGAAGAAACAGCAGTAAGTACAGGGAAATATCTGCTTCTAAATCCAAAACGCAGCTATCTAACAGAACGGTTGTCAATGTGTGCACTCAACTTCCAGAGTTAAACCCGTGTGTGGATTCAGCAGTCTGGAAACATTTTCTCTGCAGAGTCCCAAAACAGGCGTTTTCAGCCCATTACCGGCATATGGAAGAAACAACAGTAAGCACAGGGAAATATCTGCTTCTAAATCCAAAACGCAGCTATCTAACAGAACGGTTGTCAATGTGTGCACTCAACTTCCAGAGTTAAACCCGTGTGTGTATTCAGCAGTCTGCAAACACTTTCTCTGCAGAGTCCGAAAACAGGCGTTTTCAGCCCATTACCGGCATATGGAAGAAACAGCAGTAAGCACAGGGAAATATCTGATTCTAAAGCCAAAACGCAGCTATCTAACAGAACGGTTGTCAATGTGTGTACTCAACTTCAAGAGTTAAACCCGTGTGTGGATTCAGCAGTCTGCACACACTTTCTCTGCAATGTCCCAAAACAGGCGTTTTCAGCCCATTACCGGCATATGGAAGAAACAGCAGTAAGCACAGGGAAATATCTGCTACTAAATCCAAAACGCAGCTACCTAACAGAACGGTTGTCAATGTGTGCACTCAAATTCCAGAGTTAAACCCTGGTGTGGATTCAGCAGTCTGGAAACCTTTTCTCTGCCAGAGTCCCAAAACAGGCGTTTTCAGCCCATTACCGGCATATGGAAGAAACAGCAGTAAGCACAGGGAAATATCTGCTTCTAAATCCAAAACGCAGCTATCTAACAGAACGGTTGTCAATGTGTGCACTAAACTTCCAGAGTTAAAGCCGTGTGTGGATTCAGCAGTCTGCAAACACTTTCTCTGCAGAGTCACAAAACAGGCGTTTTCAGCCCTTACCGGCATATGGAAGAAGCAGCAGTAAGCACAGGCAAATATCTGCTTCTAAACCCAAAACGCAGCTATCTAACAGAACGGTTGTCAATGTGTGCACTCAACTTCCAGAGTTAAACCCGTGTGTGGATTCAGCAGTCTGGATACATTTTCTCTGCAGTGTCCCAAAAAAGGCGTTTTCAGCCCATTTCCGGCATATGGAAGTAACAGCAGTAAGCACAGGGAAATATCTGCTTCTAAATCCAAAACGCAGCTATCTAACAGAACGGTTGTCAATGTGTGCACTCAACTTCCAGAGTTACACCCGTGTGTGGATTCAGCAGTCTGCAAACACTTTCTCTGCAGAGTCCCAAAACAGGCGTTTTCAGGTCATTACCGGCATAGGGAAGAAACAGCAGTAAGCACAGGGAAATATCTGCTTCTAAATCCAAAACGCAGCTATCTAACAGAACGGTTGTCAATGTGTGCACTCAACTTCCAGAGTTAAACCCGTGTGTGGATTCAGCAGTCTGGAAACATTTTCTCTGCACAGTCCCAAAAAAGGCGTTTTCAGCCCATTACCGGCATATGGAAGAAACAGCAGTAAGCACAGGGAAATATCTGCTTCTAAATCCAAAACACAGCTTTCGAACAGAACGGTTGTCAATGTGTGCACTCAACTTCCAGAGTTAAACCCGTGTGTGGATTCAGTAGTCTGGAAACCTTTTCTCTGCAGAGTCCCAAAACAGGCGTTTTCAGCCCATTACCGGTATACGGAAGAAACAGCAGTAAGCACAGGGAAATATCTGCTTCTAAATCCAAAACGCAGCTATCTAACAGAACGGTTGTCAATGTGTGCACTCAAATTCCAGAGTTAAACCCTGGTGTGGATTCAGTAGTCTGGAAACCTTTTCTCTGCAGAGTCCCAAAACAGGCGTTTTCAGCCCATTACCGGCATACGGAAGAAACAGCAGTAAGCACAGGGAAATATCTGCTTCTAAATCCAAAATGCAGCTATCTAACAGAACGTTTGTCAATGTGTGCACTCAACGTCCGGAGTTAAAGCCGTGTGTGGATTCAGCAGAATGCAAACACTTTCTCTGCAGAGTGCCAAAACAGGCGTTTTCAGCGCATTACCGGCATACGGAAGAAACAGCAGTAAGCACAGGGAAATATCTGCTTCTAAACTCAAAACGCAGCTATCTAACAGAACGGTTGTCAATGTGTGCACTCAACTTCCAGAGTTAAACCCGTGAGTGGATTCAGCAGTCTGGAAACATTTTCTCTGCAGAGTCCCAAAAAAGGCGTTTTCAACCCATTACCGGCATATGGAAGAAACAGCTGTAAGCACAGGGAAATATCTGATTCTAAAGCCAAAACGCAGCTGTCTAACAGAACGGTTGTCAATGTGTGCACTCAACTTCAAGAGTTAAACCCGTGTGTGGATTCAGCAGTCTGCAAACACTTTCTCTGCAGTGTCCCAATACAGGTGTGTTCAGCCCATTACCGGCATATGGAAGAAACAGCAGTAAGCACAGGGAAATATCTGCTTCTAAATCCAAAACGCAGCTATCTACTAGAACGGTTGTCAATGTGTGCACTCAAATTCCAGAGTTAAACCCTGGTGTGGATTCAGCAGTCTGGAAATCTTTTCTCTGCAGAGTCCCAAAACAGGCGTTTTCAGCCCATTACTGGCATATGGAAGAAACAGCAGTAAGCACAGGGAAATATCTGCTTCTAAATCCATAACGCAGCTATCTAACAGAACGGTTGTCAATGTGTGCACTCAACTTCCAGAGTTAAACCCGTGTGTGGATTCAGCAGTCTGCAAACACTTTCTCTGCAGAGTCCCAAAACAGGCGTTTTCAGCCCATTACCGGCATATGGAAGAAACAGCAGTAAGCACAGCGAAATATCTGCTTCTAAACCCAAAACGCAGCTATCTAGCAGAGCGGTTGTCAATGTGTGCACTCAACTTCCGGAGTTAAACCCGTGTGTGGATTCAGCAGTCTGGAAACCTTTTCTCTGCACAGTCCCAAAAAAGGCGTTTTCAGCCCATTACCGGCATATAGAAGAAACAGCAGTAAGCACAGGGAAATATCTGCTTCTAAATCCAAAACACAGCTATCGAACAGAACGGTTGTCAATGTGTGCACTCAACTTCCAGAGTTAAACCCGTGTGTGGGTTCAGGAGTCTGCAAACACTTTCTCTGCAGAGTCCCAAAACAGGCATTTTCAGCCCATTACCGGCATATGGAAGAAACAGCAGTAAGCACAGGGAAATATCTGATTCTAAAGCCAAAACACAGCTATCTAACAGAACGGTTGTCAATGTGTGCACTCAACTTCAAGAGTTAAATCCGTGTGTGGATTCAGCAGTCTGCACACACTTTCTCTGCAGTGTCCCAAAACAGGCGTTTTGAGCCCATTACCGGCATATGGAAGAAACAGCAGTAAGCACAGGGAAATATCTGCTTCTAAATCCAAAACGCAGCTATCTAACAGAACGGTTGTCAATGTGTGCACTCAAATTCCAGAGTTAAACCCTGGTGTGGATTCAGTAGTCTGGAAACCTTTTCTCTGTAGAGTCCCAAAACAGGCGTTTTCAGCCCATTACCGGCATATGGAAGAAACAGCAGTAAGCACAGGGAAATATCTGCTTCTAAATCCAAAACGCAGCTATCTAACAGAACGTTTGTCAATGTGTGCACTCAACGTCCAGAGTTAAAGCCGTGTGTGGATTCAGCAGAATGCAAACACTTTCTCTGCAGAGTCCCAAAACAGGCGTTTTCAGCCCATTACCGGCATACGGAAGAAACAGAAGTAAGCACAGGGAAATATCTGCTTCTAAACCCAAAACGCAGCTATCTAACAGAACGGTTGTCAATGTCTGCACTCAACTTCCAGAGTTAAACCCGTGAGTGGATTCAGCAGTCTGGAAACATTTTCTCTGCAGAGTCCCAAAAAAGGCGTTTTCAGCCCATTACCGGCATATGGAAGAAACAGCAGTAAGCACAGGGAAATATCTGCTTCTAAATCCAAAACGCAGCTATCTAACAGAACGGTTGTCAATGTGTGCACTCAACTTCCAGAGTTAAACCCGTGTGTGGATTCAGCAGTCTGCAAACACTTTCTCTGCAGAGTCCCAAAACAGGCGTTTTCAACCCATTACCGGCATATGGAAGAAACAGCTGTAAGCACAGGGAAATATCTGATTCTAAAGCCAAAACGCAGCTGTCTAACAGAACGGTTGTCAATGTGTGCACTCAACTTCAAGAGTTAAACCCGTGTGTGGATTCAGCAGTCTGCAAACACTTTCTCTGCAGTGTCCCAATACAGGTGTGTTCAGCCCATTACCGGCATATGGAAGAAACAGCAGTAAGCACAGGGAAATATCTGCTTCTAAATCCAAAACACAGCTATCTAATAGAACGGTTGTCAATGTGTGCACTCAAATTCCAGAGTTAAACCCTGGTGTGGATTCAGCAGTCTGGAAATCTTTTCTCTGCAGAGTCCCAAAACAGGCGTTTTCAGCCCATTACCGGTATATGGAAGAAACAGCAGTAAGCACAGGGAAATATCTGCTTCTAAATCCATAACGCAGCTATCTAACAGAACGGTTGTCAATGTGTGCACTCAACTTCCAGAGTTAAACCCGTGTGTGGATTCAGCAGTCTGCAAACACTTTCTCTGCAGAGTCCCAAAACAGGCGTTTTCAGCCCATTACCTGCATATGGAAGAAACAGCAGTAAGCACAGGGAAATATCTGCTTCTAAATCCAAAACGCAGCTATCTAACAGAACGGTTGTCAATGTGTGCACTCAACTTCCAGAGTTAAACCCGTGAGTGGATTCAGCAGTCTGGAAACATTTTCTCTGCAGAGTCCCAAAAAAGGCGTTTTCAGCCCATTACCTGCATATGGAAGAAACAGCAGTAAGCACAGGGAAATATCTGCTTCTAAATCCAAAACGCAGCTATCTAACAGAACGGTTTTCAATGTGTGCACTCAACTTCCAGAGTTAAACCCGTGTGTGGATTCAGCAGTCTGCAAACAATTTCTCTGCAGAGTCCCAAAAGAGGCGTTTTCAGCCCATTACCGGCCTATGGAAGAATCAGCAGTAAGCACAGGTAAATATCTGCTTCTAAATCCAAAACGCAGCTATCTAACAGAAAGGTTGTCAATGTGTGCACTCAAATTCCAGAGTGAAACCCTGGTGTGGATTCAGCAGTCAGGAAACCTTTTCTCTGCAGAGTCCAAAACAGGCGTTTTCAGCCCATTACCGGCATATGGAAGAAACAGCAGTAAGCACAGGGAAATATCTGCTTGTAAATCCAAAACGCAGCTATCTAACAGAACGTTTGTAAATGTGTGCACTCAACTTCCAGAGTTAAAGCCGTGTGTGGATTCAGCAGTCTGCAAACACTTTCTCTGCAGAGTCCCAAAACAGGCGTTTTCAGCCCATTACCGGCCTATGGAAGAAACAGCAGTAAGCACAGGGAAATATCTGCTTCTAAATCAAAAACACAGATATCTAACAAAATGGTTGTCAATGTGAGCACTCAGCTTCCAGAGTTAAACCCGTGAGTGGATTCAGCAGTATGCAAACACTTTCTGTGCAGAGTCCCAAAACAGGCGTTTTCATCCCATTACCGGCATATGGAAGAAACATCAGTAAGCACAGGGAAATATCTGCTTCTAAATTCAAAACGCAGCTATCTAACAGAACGGTTGTCAATGTGTGCACTCAACTTAAAGAGATAAACCCGTGTGTGGATTAAGCAGTCTGCAAACACCTTCTCGGCAGACTCCCAAAACAGGCGTTTTCAGCCCATTACCGGCATATGGAAGAAACAGCAGTAAGCACAGGGAAATATCTGCTTCTAAATCCAACACGCAGCTATCTAACAGAACGGTTGTCAATGTGTGCACTCAGCTTCCAGAGTTAAACCCGTGTTTGGATTCAGCAGTCTGCAAACATTTTCTCTGGAGAGTCCCAAAACAGGCGTTTTCAGCCCATTACCGGCATATGGAAGAAACAGCAGTAAGCACAGGGAAATATCTGCTTCTAAATCCAAAACGCAGCTATCTAACAGAAGGGTTGACAATTTGTGCACTCAACTTCCAGAGTTAAACCCGTGTGTGGATTCAGCAGTCTGCAAACACCTTCTCTGCAGAGTCCCAAAACAGGCGTTTTCAGCCCATTACCGTCATATGGAAGAAACAGCAGTAAGCACAGGGAAATATCTGCTTCTAAATCCAAAACGCAGCTATCTAACAGAACGGTTGTCAATGTGTGCACTCAACTTCCAGAGTTAATCCCGTGTGTGGATTCAGCAGTCTGCAAACACTTTCTCTGCAGAGTCCCAAAACAGGCGTTTTCAACCCATTACCGGCATATGGAAGAAACAGCTGTAAGCACAGGGAAATATATGATTCTAAAGCCAAAACACAGCTGTCTAACAGAACGGTTGTCAATGTGTGCACTCAACTTCAAGAGTTAAACCCGTGTGTGGATTCAGCAGTCTGCAAACACTTTCTCTGCAGTGTCCCAATACAGGTGTGTTCAGCCCATTACCGGCATATGGAAGAAACAGCAGTGAGCACAGGGAAATATCTGCTTCTAAATCCAAAACGCAGCTATCTAATAGAACGGTTGTCAATGTGTGCACTCAACTTCCAGAGTTAAACCCGTGTGTGGATTCAGCAGTCTGCAAACACTTTCTCTGCAGTGTCCCAATACAGGTGTGTTCAGCCCATTACCGGCATATGGAAGAAACAGCAGTGAGCACAGGGAAATATCTGCTTCTAAATCCAAAACGCAGCTATCTAATAGAACGGTTGTCAATGTGTGCACTCAAATTCCGGAGTTAAACCCGTGTGTGGATTCAGCAGTCTGCGAACATTTTGTCTGCACAGTCCCAAAAAAGGCGTTTTCAGCCCATTACCGGCATATGGAAGAAACAGCAGTAAGCACAGGGAAATATCTGCTTCTAAATCCAAAACACAGCTATCGAACAGAACGGTTGTCAATGTGTGCACTCAACTTCCAGAGTTAAACCCGTGTGTGGATTCAGCAGTCTGCAAACACTTTCTCTGCAGAGTCCCAAACCAGGCGTTTTCAGCCCATTACCGGCATATGGAAGAAACAGCAGTAAGCACAGGGAAATATCTGATTCTAAATCCAACACGCAGCTATCTAACAGAACGGTTGTCAATGTGTGCACTCAGCTTCCAGAGTTAAACCCGTGTTTGGATTCAGCAGTCTGCAAACATTTTCTCTGGAGAGTCCCAAAACAGGCGTTTTCAGCCCATTACCGGCATATGGAAGAAACAGCAGAAAGAACAGGGAAATATCTGCTTCTAAATCCAAAACGCAGCTATCTAACAGAAGGGTTGACAATTTGTGCACTCAACTTCCAGAGTTAAACCCGTGTGTGGATTCAGCAGTCTGCAAACACCTTCTCTGCAGAGTCCCAAAACAGGCGTTTTCAGCCCATTACCGTCATATGGAAGAAACAGCAGTAAGCACAGGGAAATATCTGCTTCTAAATCCAAAACGCAGCTATCTAACAGAACGGTTGTCAATGTGTGCACTCAACTTCCAGAGTTAAACCCGTGTGTGGATTCAGCAGTCTGCAAACACTTTCTCTGCAGAGTCCCAAAACAGGCGTTTTCAACCCATTACCGGCATATGGAAGAAACAGCTGTAAGCACAGGGAAATATATGATTCTAAAGCCAAAACACAGCTGTCTAACAGAACGGTTGTCAATGTGTGCACTCAACTTCAAGAGTTAAACCCGTGTGTGGATTCAGCAGTCTGCAAACACTTTCTCTGCAGTGTCCCAATACAGGTGTGTTCAGCCCATTACCGGCATATGGAAGAAACAGCAGTGAGCACAGGGAAATATCTGCTTCTAAATCCAAAACGCAGCTATCTAATAGAACGGTTGTCAATGTGTGCACTCAACTTCCAGAGTTAAACCCGTGTGTGGATTCAGCAGTCTGCAAACACTTTCTCTGCAGAGTCCCAAACCAGGCGTTTTCAGCCCATTACCGGCATATGGAAGAAACAGCAGTAAGCACAGGGAAATATCTGATTCTAAAGCCAAAACGCAGGTATCTAACAGAACGGTTGTCAATGTGTGCACTCAACTTCCAGAGTTAAACCCGTGTGTGGATTCAGCAGTTTGCAAACACTTTCTCTGCAGAGTCCCAAAAGAGGCGTTTTCAGCCCATTACCGTCCTATGGAAGAATCAGCAGTAAGCACAGGGAAATATCTGCTTCTAAATCCAAAACGCAGCTATCTAACAGAACGGTTGTCAATGTGCACTCAACTTCCAGAGTTAAACCCGTGTGTGGATTCAACAGTCTGCAAACACTTTCTCTGCAGAGTCCCAAAACAGGCATTTTCAGCCCATTACCGGCATATGGAAGAAACAGCAGTAAGCACAGGGAAATATCTGATTCTAAAGCCAAAACGCAGCTATCTAACAGAACGGTTGTCAATGTGTGCACTCAACTTCAAGAGTTAAACCCGTGTGTGGATTCAGCAGTCTGCACACACATTCTCTGCAGTGTCCCAAAACAGGCGTTTTCAGCCCATTACCGGCATATGGAAGAAACAGCAGTAAGCACAGGGAAATATCTGCTTCTAAATCCAAAACGCAGCTATCTAACAGAACGGTTGTCAATGTGTGCACTCAATTTCCAGAGTTAAACCCTGGTGTGGATTCAGCAGTCTGGAAACCTTTTCTCTGCAGAGTCCCAAAACAGGCGTTTTCAGCCGATTACCGGCATATGGAAGAAACAGCAGTAAGCACAGGGAAATATCTGCTTCTAAATCCAAAACGCAGCTATCTAACAGAACGTTTGTCAATGTGTGCACTCAACTTCCAGAGTTAAAGCCGTGTGTGGATTCAGCAATCTGCAAACACTTTCTCTGCAGAGTCCCAAAACAGGCGTTTTCAGCCCATTACTGGCATATGGAAGAAACAGCAGTAAGCACAGGGAAATATCTGCTTCTAAACCCAAAACGCAGCTATCTAACAGAACGGTTGTCTATGTGCACTCAACTTCCAGAGTTAAACCCGTGTGTGGATTCAACAGTCTGCAAACACTTTCTCTGCAGAGTCCCAAAACAGGCATTTTCAGCCCATTACCGGCATATGGAAGAAACAGCAGTAAGCACAGGGAAATATCTGCTTCTAAATCCAAAACGCAGCTATCTAACAGAACGGTTGTCAATGTGTGCACTCAACTTCAAGAGTTAAACCCGTGTGTGGATTCAGCAGTCTGCACACACATTCTCTGCAGTGTCCCAAAACAGGCGTTTTCAGCCCATTACCGGCATATGGAAGAAACAGCAGTAAGCACAGGGAAATATCTGCTTCTAAATCCAAAATGCAGCTATCTAACAGAACGGTTGTCAATGTGTGCACTCAATTTCCAGAGTTAAACCCTGGTGTGGATTCAGCAGTCTGGAAACCTTTTCTCTGCAGAGTCCCAAAACAGGCGTTTTCAGCCCATTACCGGCATATGGAAGAAACAGCAGTAAGTACAGGGAAATATCTGCTTCTAAATCCAAAACGCAGCTATCTAACAGAACGGTTGTCAATGTGTGCACTCAATTTCCAGAGTTAAACCCTGGTGTGGATTCAGCAGTCTGGAAACCTTTTCTCTGCAGAGTCCCAAAACAGGAGTTTTCAGCCCATTACCGGCATATGGAAGAAACAGCAGTAAGCACAGGGAAATATCTGCTTCTAAATCCAAAACGCAGCTATCTAACAGAACGTTTGTCAATGTGTGCACTCAACTTCCAGAGTTAAAGCCGTGTGTGGATTCAGCAGTCTGCAAACACTTTCTCTGCAGAGTCCCAAAACAGGCGTTTTCAGCCCATTACTGGCATATGGAAGAAACAGCAGTAAGCACAGGGAAATATCTGCTTCTAAACCCAAAACGGAGCTATCTAACAGAATGGTTGTCAATGTGTGCACTCAACTTCCAGAGTTAAACCCGTGTGTGGATTCAGCAGTCTGGAAACATTTTCTCTGCAGAGTCCCAAAACAGGCGTTTTCAGCCCACTACCGGCATATGGAAGAAACAACAGTAAGCACAGGGAAATATCTGCTTCTAAATCCAAAACGCAGCTATCTAACAGAACGGTTGTCAATGTGTGCACTCAACTTCCAGAGTTAAACCCGTGTGTGTATTCAGCAGTCTGCAAACACTTTCTCTGCAGAGTCCGAAAACAGGCGTTTTCAGCCCATTACCGGCATATGGAAGAAACAGCAGTAAGCACAGGGAAATATCTGATTCTAAAGCCAAAACGCAGCTATCTAACAGAACGGTTGTCAATGTGTGTACTCAACTTCAAGAGTTAAACCCGTGTGTGGATTCAGCAGTCTGCACACACTTTCTCTGCAATGTCCCAAAACAGGCGTTTTCAGCCCATTACCGGCATATGGAAGAAACAGCAGTAAGCACAGGGAAATATCTGCTTCTAAATCCAAAACGCAGCAATCTAACAGAACGGTTTTCAATGTGTGCACTAAACTTCCAGAGTTAAAGCCGTGTGTGGATTCAGCAGTCTGCAAACACTTTCTCTGCAGAGTCCCAAAACAGGCGTTTTCAGCCCTTACCGGCATATGGAAGAAACAGCAGTAAGCACAGGCAAATATCTGCTTCTAAACCCAAAACGCAGCTATCTAACAGAACGGTTGTCAATGTGTGCACTCAACTTCCAGAGTTAAACCCGTGTGTGGATTCAGCAGTCTGGAAACATTTTCTCTGCAGTGTCCCAAAAAAGGCGTTTTCAGCCCATTTCCGGCATATGGAAGTAACAGCAGTAAGCACAGGGAAATATCTGCTTCTAAATCCAAAACGCAGCTATCTAACAGAACGGTTGTCAATGTGTGCACTCAACTTCCAGAGTTAAACCCGTGTGTGGATTCAGCAGTCTGCACACACTTTCTCTGCAGTGTCCCAAAACAGGCGTTTTGAGCCCATTACCGGCATATGGAAGAAACAGCAGTAAGCACAGGGAAATATCTGCTTCTAAATCCAAAACGCAGCTATCTAGCAGAACGGTTGTCAATGTGTGCACTCAAATTCCAGAGTTAAACCCTGGTGTGGATTCAGTAGTCTGGAAACCTTTTCTCTGCAGAGTCCCAAAACAGGCGTTTTCAGCCCATTACCGGCATATGGAAGAAACAGCAGTAAGCACAGGGAAATATCTGCTTCTAAATCCAAAACGCAGCTATCTAACAGAACGGTTGTCAATGTGTGCACTCAACGTCCAGAGTTAAAACCGTGTGTGGATTCAGCAGAATGCAAACACTTTCTCTGCAGAGTCCCAAAACAGGCGTTTTCAGCCCATTACCGGCATATGGAAGAAACAGCAGTAAGCACAGGGAAATATCTGCTTCTAAATCCAAAACGCAGCTATCTAACAGAACGGTTGTCAATGTGTGCACTCAACTTCCAGAGTTAAACCCGTGTGTGGATTCAGCAGTCTGCAAACACTTTCTCTGCAGAGTCCCAAAACAGGCGTTTTCAACCCATTACCGGCATATGGAAGAAACAGCTGTAAGCACACGGAAATATCTGATTCTAAAGCCAAAACGCAGCTGTCTAACAGAACGGTTGTCAATGTGTGCACTCAACTTCAAGAGTTAAACCCGTGTGTGGATTCAGCAGTCTGCAAACACTTTCTCTGCAGTGTCCCAATACAGGTGTGTTCAGCCCATTACCGGCATATGGAAGAAACAGCAGTAAGCACAGGGAAATATCTGCTTCTAAATCCAAAACACAGCTATCTAATAGAACGGTTGTCAATGTGTGCACTCAAATTCCAGAGTTAAACCCTGGTGTGGATTCAGCAGTCTGGAAATCTTTTCTCTGTAGAGTCCCAAAACAGGCGTTTTCAGCCCATTACCGGCATATGGAAGAAACAGCAGTAAGCACAGGGAAATATCTGCTTCTAAATCCATAACGCAGCTATCTAACAGAACGGTTGTCAATGTGTGCACTCAACTTCCAGAGTTAAACCCGTGTGTGGATTCAGCAGTCTGCAAACACTTTCTCTGCAGAGTCCCAAAACAGGCGTTTTCAGCCCATTACCGGCATATGGAAGAAACAGCAGTAAGCACAGGGAAATATCTGCTTCTAAACCCAAAACGCAGCTATCTAGCAGAACGGTTGTCAATGTGTGCACTCAACTTCCGGAGTTAAAACCGTGTGTGGATTCAGCAGTCTGGAAACATTTTCTCTGCACAGTCCCAAAAAAGGCGTTTTCAGCCCATTACCGGCATATGGAAGAAACAACAGTAAGCAAAGGGAAATATCTGCTTCTAAATCCAAAACGCAGCTATCTAACAGAACGGTTGTAAATGTGCGCACTCAACTTCCAGAGTTAAACCCGTGTGTGGATTCAGCAGTCTGCAACCACTTTCTCTGCAGAGTCCCAAAACAGGGGCTTTCAGCCCATTACCGGCCTATGGAAGAAACAGCAGTAAGCACAGGGAAATATCTGCTTCTAAATCCAAAACGCAGCTATCTAACAGAACGGTTGTCAATGTGTGCACTCGACTTCCAGAGTTAAACCCGTGTGTGGATTCAGCAGTCTGCAAACACTTTCTCTGCAGAGTCTGAAAACAGGCGTTTTCAGCCCATTACCGGCATATGGAAGAAACAGCAGTAAGCACAGGGAAATATCTGATTCTAAAGCCAAAACGCAGCTATCTAACAGAACGGTTGTCAATGTGTGCACTCAACTTCAAGAGTTAAACCCGTGTGTGGATTCAGCAGTCTGCACACACTTTCTCTGCAATGTCCCAAAACAGGCGTTTTCAGCCCATTACCGGCATATGGAAGAAACAGCAGTAAGCACAGGGAAATATCTGCTTCTAAATCAAAAACGCAGCTATCTAACAGAACGGTTGTCAATGTGTGCACTCAAATTCCAGAGTTAAACCCTGGTGTGGATTCAGCAGTCTGGAAACCTTTTCTCTGCCAGAGTCCCAAAACAGGCGTTTTCAGCCCATTACCGGCATATGGAAGAAACAGCAGTAAGCACAGGGAAATATCTGCTTCTAAATCCAAAACGCAGCTATCTAACAGAACGGTTGTCAATGTGTGCACTAAACTTCCAGAGTTAAAGCCGTGTGTGGATTCAGCAGTCTGCACACACTTTCTCTGCAGTGTCCCAAAACAGGCGTTTTCAGCCCATTCCCGGCATATGGAAGAAACAGCAGTAAGCACAGGGAAATATCTGCTTCTAAATCCAAAACGCAGCTATCTAACAGAACGGTTGTCAATGTGTGCACTCAAATTCCAGAGTTAAACCCTGGTGTGGATTCAGTAGTCTGGAAACCTTTTCTCTGCAGAGTCCCAAAACAGGCGTTTTCAGCCCATTGCCGGCATATGGAAGAAACAGCAGTAAGCACAGGGAAATATCTGCTTCTAAATCCAAAACGCAGCTATCTAACAGAACGTTTGTCAATGTGTGCACTCAACTTCCAGAGTTAAAGCCGTGTGTGGATTCAGGAGAATGCAAACACTTTCTCTGCAGAGTCCCAAAACAGGCGTTTTCAGCCCATTACCGGCTTACGGAAGAAAGAGCAGTAAGCACAGGGAAATATCTGCTTCTAAACCCAAAACGCAGCTATCTAACAGAACGGTTGTCAATGTGTGCACTCAACTTCCAGAGTTAAACCCGTGAGTGGATTCAGCAGTCTGGAAACATTTTCTCTGCAGAGTCCCAAAAAAGGCGTTTTCAGCCCATTACCTGCATATGGAAGAAACAGCAGTAAGCACAGGGAAATATATGCTTCTAAATCCAAAACGCAGCTATCTAACAGAACGGTTTTCAATGTGTGCACTCAACTTCCAGAGTTAAACCCGTGTGTGGATTCAGCAGTCTGCAAACAATTTCTCTGCAGAGTCCCAAAACAGGCGTTTTCAGCCCATTACCGGCCTATGGAAGAATCAGCAGTAAGCACAGGTAAATATCTGCTTCTAAATCCAAAACGCAGCTATCTAACAGAAAGGTTGTCAATGTGTGCACTCAAATTCCAGAGTGAAACCCTGGTGTGGATTCAGCAGTCAGGAAACCTTTTCTCTGCAGAGTCCAAAACAGGCGTTTTCAGCCCATTACCGGCATATGGAAGAAACAGCAGTAAGCACAGGGAAATATCTGCTTGTAAATCCAAAACGCAGCTATCTAACAGAACGTTTGTCAATGTGTGCACTCAACTTCCAGAGTTAAAGCCGTGTGTGGATTCAGCAGTCTGCAAACACTTTCTCTGCAGAGTCCCAAAACAGGCGTTTTCAGCCCATTACCGGCCTATGGAAGAAACAGCAGTAAGCACAGGGAAATATCTGCTTCTAAATCAAAAACACAGATATCTAACAGAATGGTTGTCAATGTGAGCACTCAGCTTCCAGAGTTAAACCCGTGAGTGGATTCAGCAGTATGCAAACACTTTCTGTGCAGAGTCCCAAAACAGGCATTTTCATCCCATTACCGGCATACGGAAGAAACATCAGTAAGCACAGGGAAATATCTGCTTCTAAATCCAAAACACAGCTATCGGACAGAACGGTTGTCAATGTGTGCACTCAACTTCCAGAGTTAAACCCGTGTGTGGATTCAGCAGTCTGCAAACACTTTCTCTGCAGAGTCCCAAAACAGGCGTTTTCAGCCCATTACCGGCATATGGAAGAAACAGCAGTAAGCACAGGGAAATATCTGCTTCTAAATCCAAAACGCAGCTATCTAACAGAACGGTTGTCAATGTGTGCACTCAACTTCCAGAGTTAAACCCGTGTGTGGATTCAGCAGTTTGCAAACACTTTCTCTGCAGAGTCCCAAAAGAGGCGTTTTCAGCCCATTACCGGCCTATGGAAGAATCAGCAGTAAGCACAGGGAAATATCTGCTTCTAAATCCAAAACGCAGCTATCTAACAGAACGGATGTCAATGTGCACTCAACTTCCAGAGTTAAACCCGTGTGTGGATTCAACAGTCTGCAAACACTTTCTCTGCAGAGTCCCAAAACAGGCATTTTCAGCCCATTACCGGCATATGGAAGAAACAGCAGTTAGCACAGGGAAATATCTGATTCTGAAGCCAAAACGCAGCTATCTAACGGAACGGTTGTCAATGTGTGCACTCAACTTCAAGAGTTAAACCCGTGTGTGGATTCAGCAGTCTGCACACACATTCTCTGCAGTGTCCCAAAACAGGCGTTTTCAGCCCATTACCGGCATATGGAAGAAACAGCAGTAAGCACAGGGAAATATCTGCTTCTAAATCCAAAACGCAGCTATCTAACAGAACGGTTGTCAATGTGTACACTCAATTTCCAGAGTTAAACCCTGGTGTGGATTCAGCAGTCTGGAAACCTTTTCTCTGCAGAGTCCCAAACAGTGGTTTTCAGCCCATTACCGGCATATGGAAGAAACAGCAGTAAGCACAGGGAAATATCTGCTTCTAAATCCAAAACGCAGCTATCTAACAGAACGGTTGTCAATGTGTGCACTCAACCTCCAGAGTTAAACCCGTGTGTGGATTCAGCAGTCTGCAAACACTTTCTCTGCAGAGTCCCAAAACAGGCGTTTTCAGGCCATTACTGGCATATGGAAGAAACAGCAGTAAGCACAGGGAAATATCTGCTTCTAAACCCAAAACGCAGCTATCTAACAGAACGGTTGTCAATGTGTGCACTCAACTTCCAGAGTTAAACCCGTGTGTGGATTCAGCAGTCTGGAAACATTTTCTCTGCAGAGTCCCAAAACAGGTGTTTTCAGCCCATTACCGGCATATGGAAGAAACAACAGTAAGCACAGGGAAATATCTGCTTCTAAATCCAAAACGCAGCTATCTAACAGAACGATTTTTAATGTGTGCACTCAACCTCCAGAGTTAAACCCGTGTGTGGATTCAGCAGTCTGCAAACACCTTCTCTGCAGAGTCCCAAAACAGGCGTTTTCAGCCCATTACCGTCATATGGAAGAAACAGCAGTAAGCACAGGGAAATATCTGCTTCTAAATCCAAAACGCAGCTATCTAACAGAACGGTTGACAATGTGTGCACTCAACTTCCAGAGTTAAACCCGTGTGTGGATTCAGCAGTCTGCAAACACTTTCTCTGCAGAGTCCCAAAACAGGCGTTTTCAGCCCATTACCGGCATATGGAAGAAACAGCAGTAAGCACAGGGAAATATCTGCTTCTAAATCCAAAACGCAGCTATCTAACAGAACGTTTGTCAATGTGTGCACTCAACGTCCAGAGTTAAAACCGTGTGTGGATTCAGCAGAATGCAAACACTTTCTCTGCAGAGTCCCAAAACAGGCGTTTTCAGCCCATTACCGGCATATGGAAGAAACAGCAGTAAGCACAGGGAAATATCTGCTTCTAAATCCAAAACGCAGCTATCTAACAGAACGGTTGTCAATGTGTGCACTCAACTTCCAGAGTTAAACCCGTGTGTGGATTCAGCAGTCTGCAAACACTTTCTCTGCAGAGTCCCAAAACAGGCGTTTTCAACCCATTACCGGCATATGGAAGAAACAGCTGTAAGCACACGGAAATATCTGATTCTAAAGCCAAAACGCAGCTGTCTAACAGAACGGTTGTCAATGTGTGCACTCAACTTCAAGAGTTAAACCCGTGTGTGGATTCAGCAGTCTGCAAACACTTTCTCTGCAGTGTCCCAATACAGGTGTGTTCAGCCCATTACCGGCATATGGAAGAAACAGCAGTAAGCACAGGGAAATATCTGCTTCTAAATCCAAAACACAGCTATCTAATAGAACGGTTGTCAATGTGTGCACTCAAATTCCAGAGTTAAACCCTGGTGTGGATTCAGCAGTCTGGAAATCTTTTCTCTGTAGAGTCCCAAAACAGGCGTTTTCAGCCCATTACCGGCATATGGAAGAAACAGCAGTAAGCACAGGGAAATATCTGCTTCTAAATCCATAACGCAGCTATCTAACAGAACGGTTGTCAATGTGTGCACTCAACTTCCAGAGTTAAACCCGTGTGTGGATTCAGCAGTCTGCAAACACTTTCTCTGCAGAGTCCCAAAACAGGCGTTTTCAGCCCATTACCGGCATATGGAAGAAACAGCAGTAAGCACAGGGAAATATCTGCTTCTAAACCCAAAACGCAGCTATCTAGCAGAACGGTTGTCAATGTGTGCACTCAACTTCCGGAGTTAAAACCGTGTGTGGATTCAGCAGTCTGGAAACATTTTCTCTGCACAGTCCCAAAAAAGGCGTTTTCAGCCCATTACCGGCATATGGAAGAAACAACAGTAAGCAAAGGGAAATATCTGCTTCTAAATCCAAAACGCAGCTATCTAACAGAACGGTTGTAAATGTGCGCACTCAACTTCCAGAGTTAAACCCGTGTGTGGATTCAGCAGTCTGCAACCACTTTCTCTGCAGAGTCCCAAAACAGGGGCTTTCAGCCCATTACCGGCCTATGGAAGAAACAGCAGTAAGCACAGGGAAATATCTGCTTCTAAATCCAAAACGCAGCTATCTAACAGAACGGTTGTCAATGTGTGCACTCGACTTCCAGAGTTAAACCCGTGTGTGGATTCAGCAGTCTGCAAACACTTTCTCTGCAGAGTCCGAAAACAGGCGTTTTCAGCCCATTACCGGCATATGGAAGAAACAGCAGTAAGCACAGGGAAATATCTGATTCTAAAGCCAAAACGCAGCTATCTAACAGAACGGTTGTCAATGTGTGCACTCAACTTCAAGAGTTAAACCCGTGTGTGGATTCAGCAGTCTGCACACACTTTCTCTGCAATGTCCCAAAACAGGCGTTTTCAGCCCATTACCGGCATATGGAAGAAACAGCAGTAAGCACAGGGAAATATCTGCTTCTAAATCAAAAACGCAGCTATCTAACAGAACGGTTGTCAATGTGTGCACTCAACTTCAAGAGTTAAACCCGTGTGTGGATTCAGCAGTCTGCACACACATTCTCTGCAGTGTCCCAAAACAGGCGTTTTCAGCCCATTACCGGCATATGGAAGAAACAGCAGTAAGCACAGGGAAATATCTGCTTCTAAATCCAAAACGCAGCTATCTAACAGAACGGTTGTCAATGTGTGCACTAAACTTCCAGAGTTAAAGCCGTGTGTGGATTCAGCAGTCTGCAAACACTTTCTCTGCAGAGTCCCAAAACAGGCGTTTTCAGCCCTTACCGGCATATGGAAGAAACAGCAGTAAGCACAGGCAAATATCTGCTTCTAAACCCAAAACGCAGCTATCTAACAGAACGGTTGTCAATGTGTGCACTCAACTTCCAGAGTTAAACCCGTGTGTGGATTCAGCAGTCTGGAAACGTTTTCTCTGCAGAGTCCCAAAAAAGGGGTTTTCAGCCCATTTCCGGCATATGGAAGTAACAGCAGTAAGCACAGGGAAATATCTGCTTCTAAATCCAAAACGCAGCTATCTAACAGAACGGTTGACAATGTGTGCACTCAACTTCCAGAGTTACACCCATGTGTGGATTCAGCAGTCTGCAAACACTTTCTCTGCAGAGTCCCAAAACAGGCGTTTTCAGCCCTTTACCGGCATATGGAAGAAACAGCAGTAAGCACAGGGAAATATCTGCTTCTAAATCCAAAACGCAGCTATCGGACAGAACGGTTGTCAATGTGTGCACTCAACTTCCAGAGTTAAACCCGTGTGTGGATTCAGCAGTCTGCAAACACTTTCTCTGCAGAGTCCCAAAACAGGCGTTTTCAGCCCATTACCGGCATATGGAAGAAACAGCAGTAAGCACAGGGAAATATCTGCTTCTAAATCCAAAACGCAGCTATCTAACAGAACGGTTGTCAATGTGTGCACTCAACTTCCAGAGTTAAACCCGTGTGTGGATTCAGCAGTTTGCAAACACTTTCTCTGCAGAGTCCCAAAAGAGGCGTTTTCAGCCCATTACCGGCCTATGGAAGAATCAGCAGTAAGCACAGGGAAATATCTGCTTCTAAATCCAAAACGCAGCTATCTAACAGAACGGATGTCAATGTGCACTCAACTTCCAGAGTTAAACCCGTGTGTGGATTCAACAGTCTGCAAACACTTTCTCTGCAGAGTCCCAAAACAGGCATTTTCAGCCCATTACCGGCATATGGAAGAAACAGCAGTTAGCACAGGGAAATATCTGATTCTGAAGCCAAAACGCAGCTATCTAACGGAACGGTTGTCAATGTGTGCACTCAACTTCAAGAGTTAAACCCGTGTGTGGATTCAGCAGTCTGCACACACATTCTCTGCAGTGTCCCAAAACAGGCGTTTTCAGCCCATTACCGGCATATGGAAGAAACAGCAGTAAGCACAGGGAAATATCTGCTTCTAAATCCAAAACGCAGCTATCTAACAGAACGGTTGTCAATGTGTACACTCAATTTCCAGAGTTAAACCCTGGTGTGGATTCAGCAGTCTGGAAACCTTTTCTCTGCAGAGTCCCAAACAGTGGTTTTCAGCCCATTACCGGCATATGGAAGAAACAGCAGTAAGCACAGGGAAATATCTGCTTCTAAATCCAAAACGCAGCTATCTAACAGAACGGTTGTCAATGTGTGCACTCAACCTCCAGAGTTAAACCCGTGTGTGGATTCAGCAGTCTGCAAACACTTTCTCTGCAGAGTCCCAAAACAGGCGTTTTCAGGCCATTACTGGCATATGGAAGAAACAGCAGTAAGCACAGGGAAATATCTGCTTCTAAACCCAAAACGCAGCTATCTAACAGAACGGTTGTCAATGTGTGCACTCAACTTCCAGAGTTAAACCCGTGTGTGGATTCAGCAGTCTGGAAACATTTTCTCTGCAGAGTCCCAAAACAGGTGTTTTCAGCCCATTACCGGCATATGGAAGAAACAACAGTAAGCACAGGGAAATATCTGCTTCTAAATCCAAAACGCAGCTATCTGACAGAACGGTTTTAAATGTGTGCACTCAACCTCCAGAGTTAAACCCGTGTGTGGATTCAGCAGTCTGCAAACACCTTCTCTGCAGAGTCCCAAAACAGGCGTTTTCAGCCCATTACCGTCATATGGAAGAAACAGCAGTAAGCACAGGGAAATATCTGCTTCTAAATCCAAAGCGCAGCTATCTAACAGAACGGTTTTCAATGTGTGCACTCAACTTCCAGAGTTAAACCCGTGTGTGGATTCAGCAGTCTGCAAACACTTTCTCTGCAGAGTCCCAAAACAGGCGTTTTCAACCCATTACCGGCATATGGAAGAAACAGCTGTAAGCACAGGGAAATATATGATTCTAAAGCCAAAACGCAGCTGTCTAACAGAACGGTTGTCAATGTGTGCACTCAACTTCAAGAGTTAAACCCGTGTGTGGATTCAGCAGTCTGCAAACACTTTCTCTGCAGTGTCCCAATACAGGTGTGTTCAGCCCATTACCGGCATATGGAAGAAACAGCAGTAAGCACAGGGAAATATCTGCTTCTAAATCCAAAACGCAGCTATCTAATAGAACGGTTGTCAATGTGTGCACTCAAATTCCAGAGTTAAACCCTGGTGTGGATTCAGCAGTCTGGAAATCTTTTCTCTGCAGAGTCCCAAAACAGGTGTTTTCAGCCCATTACCGGCATATGGAAGAAACAGCAGTAAGCACAGGGAAATATATGCTTCTAAATCCCAAACGCAGCTATCTAACAGAATGGTTGTCAATGTGTGCACTCAATTTCCAGAGTTAAACCCGTGTGTGGATTCAGCAGTCTGCAAACACTTTCTCTGCAGAGTCCCAAAACAGGCGTTTTCAGCCCATTACCGGCATATGGAAGAAACAGCAGTAAGCACAGGGAAATATCTGCTTCTAAACCCAAAACGCAGCTATCTAGCAGAACGGTTGTCAATGTGTGCACTCAACTTCCGGAGTTAAACCCGTGTGTGGATTCAGCAGTCTGGAAACACTTTCTCTTCAGAGTCCCAAAACAGGCGTTTTCAGCCCATTACCGGCATATGGAAGAAACAGCAGTAAGCACAGGGAAATATCTGCTTCTAAATCCAAAACACAGCTATCGAACAGAACGGTTGTCATTGTGTGCACTCAACTTCCGGAGTTAAACCCGTGTGTGGATTCAGCAGTCTGCAAACACTTTCTCTGCAGAGTCCCAAAACAGGCGTTTTCAGCCCATTACCGGCATATGGAAGAAACAGCAGTAAGCACAGGGAAATATCTGCTTCTAAATCCAAAACGCAGCTATCTAACAGAACGGTTGTCAATGTGTGCACTCAACTTCCAGAGTTAAACCCGTGTGTGGATTCAGCAGTTTGCAAACACTTTCTCTGCAGAGTCCCAAAAGAGGCGTTTTCAGCCCATTACCGGCCTATGGAAGAATCAGCAGTAAGCACAGGGAAATATCTGCTTCTAAATCCAAAACGCAGCTATCTAACAGAACGGATGTCAATGTGCACTCAACTTCCAGAGTTAAACCCGTGTGTGGATTCAGCAGTCTGGAAACATTTTCTCTGCAGAGTCCCAAAACAGGCGTTTTCAGCCCTTTACCGGCATATGGAAGAAACAACAGTAAGCACAGGGAAATATCAGCTTCTAAATCCAAAACGCAGCTATCTAACAGAACGGTTTTAAATGTGTGCACTCAACTTCCAGAGTTAAACCCGTGTGTGTATTCAGCAGTCTGCAAACACTTTCTCTGCAGCGTCCCAAAACAGGGGCTTTCAGCCCATTACCGGCATATGGAAGAAACAGCAGTAAGCACAGGGAAATATCTGCTTCTAAATCCATAACGCAGCTATCTAACAAAACGGTTGTCAATGTGTGCACTCAACTTCCAGAGGTAAACCCGTGTGCGGATTCAGCAGCCTGCAAACACTTTCTCTGCAGAGTCCCAAAACAGGCGTTTTCAGCTCATTACCGGCCTAAGGAAGAATCAGCAGTAAGCACAGGGAAATATCTGCTTCTAAATCCAAAACGCTGCTATCTAACAGAACGGTTGTCAATGTGTGCACTCAACTTCCAGAGTTAAACCCGTGTGTGGATTCAGCAGTCCGCAAACACTTTCTCTGCAGAGTCCCAAAACAGGCATTTTCAGCCCATTACCGGCATATGGAAGAAACAGCAGTAAGCACAGGGAAATATCTGATTCTAAAGCCAAAACGCAGCTATCTAACAGAACGGTTGTCAATGTGTGCACTCAACTTCAAGAGTTAAATCCGTGTGTGGATTCAGCAGTCTGCACACACTTTCTCTTCAGTGTCCCAAAACAGGCGTTTTCAGCCCATTACCGGCATATGGAAGAAACAGCAGTAAGCACAGGGAAATATCTGCTTCTAAATCCAAAACGCAGCTATCTAACAGAACGGTTGTCAATGTGTGCACTCAAATTCCAGAGTTAAACCCTGGTGTGGATTCAGTAGTCTGGAAACCTTTTCTCTGCAGAGTCCCAAAACAGGCGTTTTCAGCCAATTACCGGCATATGGAAGAAACAGCAGTAAGCACAGGGAAATATCTGCTTCTAAATCCAAAACGCAGCTATCTAACAGAACGTTTGTCAATGTGTGCACTCAACTTCCAGAGTTAAAGCCGTGTGTGGATTCAGCAGAATGCAAACACTTTCTCTGCAGAGTCCCAAAACAGGCGTTTTCAGCCAATTACCGGCGTACGGAAGAAACAGCAGTAAGCACAGGGAAATATCTGCTTCTAAACCCAAAACGCAGCTATCTAACAGAACGGTTGTCAATGTGTGCACTCAACTTCCAGAGTTAAACCCGTGAGTGGATTCAGCAGTCTGGAAACATTTTCTCTGCAGAGTCCCAAAAAAGGCGTTTTCAGCCCATTACCGGCATATGGAAGAAACAGCAGTAAGCACAGGGAAATATCTGCTTCTAAATCCAAAACGCAGCTATCTAACAGAACGGTTTTCAATGTGTGCACTCAACTTCCAGAGTTAAACCCGTGTGTGGATTCAGCAGTCTGCAAACAATTTCTCTGCAGAGTCCCAAAACAGGCGTTTTCAGCCCATTACCGGCCTATGGAAGAATCAGCAGTAAGCACAGGGAAATATCTGCTTCTAAATCCAAAACGCAGCTATCTAACAGAACGGTTGTCAATGTGTGCACTCAAATTCCAGAGTTAAACCCTGGTGTGGATTCAGCAGTCAGGAAGCCTTTTCTCTGCAGAGTCCAAAAGAGGCGTTTTCAGCCCATTACCGGCATATGGAAGAAACAGCAGAAAGAACAGGGAAATATCTGCTTCTAAATCCAAAACGCAGCTATCTAACAGAAGGGTTGACAATTTGTGCACTCAACTTCCAGAGTTAAACCCGTGTGTGGATTCAGCAGTCTGCAAACACCTTCTCTGCAGAGTCCCAAAACAGGCGTTTTCAGCCCATTTACCGTCATATGGAAGAAACAGCAGTAAGCACAGGGAAATATCTGCTTCTAAATCCAAAACGCAGCTATCTAACAGAACGGTTGTCAATGTGTGCACGTCAACTTCCAGAGTTAAAACCCCGTGTGTGGATTCAGCAGTCTCGAAACATTTTCTCTGCAGAGTCCCAAAACAGGCGTTTTCAGCCCATTACCGGCATACGGAAGAAACAGCAGTAAGCACAGGGAAATATCTGCTTGTAAATGCAAACGCAGCTATCGAACAGAATGGTTGTCAATGTGTGCACTCAACTTCCAGAGTTAAACCCATGTGTGGAATCATTAGTCTGCAAACACGTTCTCTGCAGAGTCCCAAAACCGGCGTTTTCAGCCCATTACCGGCATAAGGAGGAAACAGCAGTAAGCATAGGGAAATATCTGCTTCTAAATCCAAAACGCAGCTATCTAACAGAACGGTTGTCAATGTGTGCACTCAACTTAAAGAGATAAAACCGTGTGTGGATTAAGCAGTCTGCAAACACTTTCTCTGCAGACTCCCAAAACAAGCGTTTTCAGCCCATTACCGGCATATGGAAGAAACAGCAGTAAGCACAGGGAAATATCTGCTTCTAAATCCAAAACGCAGCTATCTAACAGAACGGTTGTCAATGTGTGCACTCAACTTCCAGAGTTAAACCAGTGTGTGGATTCAGAAGTCTGCAAACACTTTCTCTGCACAGTCCCAAAACAGGCGTTTTCAGCCCTTTACCGGCATATGGAATAAACAGCTGTAAGCACAGGGAAATATCTGCTTCTAAATCCAAAACGCAGCAATCTAACAGAACGGTTGTCAATGTGTGCACTCAACTTCCAGAGTTAAACCCGTGTGTGGATTCAGCAGTCTGCAAACACTTTCTCTGCAGAGTACCAAAACAGGCCTTTTCAGCCCATTACCGGCATATGGAAGAAACAGCAGTAAGCACAGGGAAATATCTGATTATAAAGCCAAAACGCACCTATCTAACAGAACGGTTGTCAATGTGTGCACTCAACTTCCAGAGTTAAACCCGTGTGTGGATTCAGCAGTCTGGAAACATTTTCTCTGCAGAGTCCCAAAAAAGGCGTTTTCAGCCCATTTCCGGCATTTGGAAGAAACAGTAGTAAGCACAGGGAAATATCTGCTTCTAAATCCAAAACGCAGCTATCTAACAGAACGGTTGTCAATGTGTGCACTCAACTTCCAGAGTTACACCCGTGTGTGGATTCAGCAGTATGCAAACACTTTCTCTGCAGAGTCCCAAAACAGGCGTTTTCAGCCCATTACCGGCATATGGAAGAAACAGCAGTAAGCACAGGGAAATATTTGCTTCTAAATCCAAAACGCAGCTATCGAACAGAACGGTTGTCAATGTGTGCAATCAACTTTCAGAGTTAAACCCGTGTGCGGATTCAGCAGTCTGCAAACACTTTCTCTGCAGAGTCCCAAAAGAGGCGTTTTCAGCCCTTTACCGGCCTAAGGAAGAATCAGCAGTAAGCACAGGGAAATATCTGCTTCTAAATCCAAAACGCAGCTATCTAACAGAATGGTTGTCAATGTGTGCACTCAACTTCCAGAGTTAAACCCGTGTGTGGATTCAGCAGTCTGCAAACACTTTCTTTGGAGAGTCCCAAAACCGGCGTTTTCAGCCCATTACCGGCATATGGAAGAAACAGCAGAAAGAACAGGGAAATATCTGCTTCCAAATCCAAAACGCAGCTATCTAACAGAAGGGTTGACAATGTGTGCACTCAACTTCCAGAGTTAAACCCGTGTGTGGATTCAGCAGTCTGCAAACACCTTCTCTGCAGAGTCCCAAAACAGGCGTTTCAGCCCATTACCGGCATATGGAAGAAACAGCAGTAAGCACAGGGAAATATCTGCTTCTAAATCCAAAACGCAGCTATCATACAGAACGGTGGTCAATGTGTGCACTCAACTTCCAGAGTTAAACCAGTGTGTGGATTCATTAGTCTGCAAACACGTTCTCTGCACAGTCCCAAAACAGGCGTTTTCAGCCCTTTACCGGCATATGGAAGAAACAGCCGTAAGCACAGGGAAATATCTGCTTCTAAATCCAAAACGCAGCTATCTAACAGAACGGTTGTCAATGTGTGCACTCAACTTCCAGAGTTAAACCCGTGTGTGGATTCTGCTTTCTGCAGACACTTTCTCTGCAGAGTCCCAAAACAGGCGTTTTCAGCCCATTACCGGCATATGGAAGAAACAGCAGTAAGCACAGGGAAATATCTGCTTCTAAATCCAAAACGCAGCTATCTAACAGAACGGTTGTCAATGTGTGCACTCAAATTCCAGAGTTAAACCCGTTTGTGGATTCAGCAGTCTGGAAACCCTTTCTCTGCAGAGTCCCAAAACAGGCGTTTTCAGCCCATTACCGGCAGATGGAAGAAATAGCAGTAAGCACAGGGAAATATCTGCTTCTAAATCCAAAACGCAGCTATCTAACAGAACGGTTGTCAATGTGTGCACTCAACTTCCAGAGTTAAAGCCGTGTGTGGATTCAGCAGTCTGCAAACACTTTCTCTGCAGAGTCCCAAAACAGGCGTTTTCAGCCCATTACCGGCATATGGAAGAAACAGCAGTAAGCACAGGAAAATATCTGCTTCTAAACCCAAAACGCAGCTATGTAACAGAACGGTTGTCAATGTGTGCCCTCAACTTCCAGAGTTAAACCCGTGTGTGGATTTCAGCAGTCTGCAAACACTTTCTCTGCAGAGTCCCAAAAAAGGAGTTTTCAGCCCATTACCGGCATATGGAAGAAACAGCAGTAAGCACAGGGAATTATCTGATTCTAAAGTCAAAACGCAGCTATCTAACAGAATGGTTGTCAATGTGTGCACTCAACTTCAAGAGTTAAACTCGTGTGTGGATTCAGCAGTCTGCAAACACTTTCTCTGCAGTGTCCCCAAAACAGGCGTTTTCAGCCCATTACCGGCATATGGAAGAAACAGCAGTAAGCACAGGGAAATATCTGCTTCTGAATCCAAAAGGCAGCTATCTAACAGAACGGTTTGTCAATGTGTGCACTCAAATTCCAGAGTTAAACCCTGGTGTGGATTCAGCAGTCTGGAAACACTTTCTCTGCAGAGTCCCAAAACAGGCGTTTTCAGCCCTTTACCGGCATAAGTAAGAAACAGCAGTAAGCACAGGGAAATACCTGCTTCTAAATCCAAAACGCAGCTATCGAACAGAAGGGTTGTCAATGTGTGCACTCAACTTCCAGAGGTAAACCCGTGTGTGGATTCAGCAGTCTGCAAACACTTTTCTGTGCAGAGTCCCAAAACAGGCGTTTTCAGCCCATTTCCGGCATATGGAAGAAACAGCAGTAAGCACAGGGAAATATCTGCTTCTAAATCCAAAACGCAGCTATCTAACAGAACGGTTGTCAGTGTGTGCACTCAACTTCCAGAGTTAAACCCTGGTGTGGATTCAGCAGTGTGCAAACACTTTCTCTGCAGAGTCCCAAAACAGGCGTTTTTCAGCCATTACCGGCATATGGAAGAAACAGCAGTAAGCCCAGGGAAATATCTGATTCTAAAGCCAAAACGCAGCTATCTAACAGAACGGTTGTCAATGTGTGCACTCAACTTCCAGAGATAAAGCTGTGTGTGGATTCAGCAGTCTGCAAACACTTTCTCTGCAGAGTCCCAAACAGGCGTTTTCAGCCCATTACCGGCATATGGAAGAAAGAGCAGTAAGCACAGGGAAATATCTGCTTCTAACCCAAAACGCAGCTATCTAACAGAAACGGTTGTCAATGTGTGCACTCAACATCCAGAGTTAAACCCGTGTGTGGATTCAGCAGTCTGGAAACATTTTCTCTGCAGAGTCCCAAAAAAGGAGTTTTCAGCCCATTACCGGCATATGGAAGAAACAGCAGTAAGCACAGTGAAATATCTGCTTCTAAATCCAAAACGCAGCTTTCTAACAGAACGGTTGTCAATGTGTGCACTCAGCTTACAGAGTTAAACCCGTGTGTGATTCAGCAGTCTGCAAACACTTTCGTTGCAGAGTCCCAAAACAGGCGTTTTCAGCCCATTACTGGCATAAGGAAGAAACAGCAGTAAGCACAGGGAAATATCTGCTTCTAAATCCAAAACGCAGCTATCTAACAGAATGGTTGTCAATGTGTGCACTCAACTTCCAGAGTTAAACCCGTGTGTGGATTCAGCAGTCTGCAAACACTTTCTGTGCAGAGTCCCAAAACAGGCGTTTTCAGCCCATTTCCATCATATGGAAGAAACAGCAGAAACCACAGGGAAATATCTGCTTCTAAATCAAAACGCAGCTATCTAACAGAACGGTTGTCAATGTGTGCACTCAACTTAAAGAGATAAAACCGTGTGTGGATTAAGCAGTCTGCAAACACTTTCTCTGCAGACTCCCAAAACAGGCGTTTTCAGCCCATTACCGGCATATGGAAGAAACAGCCGTAAGCACAGGGAAATATCTGCTTCTAAATCCAAAACGCAGCTATCTAACAGTACGGTTGTCAATGTGTGCACTCAACTTCCAGAGTTAAACCCGTGTGTGTATTCAGCAGTCTACCAAAACTTTCTCTGGAGAGTCCCAAAACAGGCGTTTTCAGCACATTACCGGCATATGGAAGAAACAGCAGAAAGAACAGGGAAATATCTGCTTCTAAATCCAAAACGCAGCTATCTAACAGAACGGTTGTCAATGTGTGCACTCAACTTCCAGAGTTAAACCCGTGTGTGGATTCTGCTTTCTGCAAACACTTTTTCTGCAGAGTCCCAAAACAGGCGTTTTCAGCCCATTACCGGCATATGGAAGAAACAGCAGTAAGCACAGAGAAATATCTGATTCTAAAGTCAAAACGCAGCCATCTAACAGAACGATTGTCAATGTGTGCACTCAACTTCCAGAGTTAAACCGTGTGTGGATTCAGCAGTCTGCAAACACTTTCTCTGCAGTGTCCCAAAGCAGGTGTTTTCAGCCCATTACCGGCATATGAAAGAAACAGCAGCAGCAAAGGGAAATATCTGCTTCTAAATCCAAAACGCAGCTATCTAACAGAACGATTGTCAATGTGTGCACTCAACTTCCAGAGTTAAACACGTGTCTGGATTCAGCAGTCTGGAAACGTTTTCTCTTCAGAGTCCCAAACAGGCGTTTTCAGCCCATTACCGACATATGGAAGAAACAGCAGTAAGCACAGGGAAATATCTGCTTCTAAATCCAAAACGCAGCTTTCTAACAGAACGGTTGTCAATGTGTGCACTCAACTTCCAGAGTTAAACCAGTGTGTGGATTCATTAGTCTGCAAACACGTTCTCTGCACAGTTCCCAAACAGGCGTTTTCAGCCCATTACCGGCATATGGAAGAAACAGCAGTAAGCACAGGGAAATATCTGCTTCTAAATCCAAAACGCAGCTATCTAACAGAAGGGTTGACAATGTGTGCACTCAACTTCCAGAGTTAAACCCGTGTGTGGATTCAGCAGTCTGCAAACACTTTCTCTGCAGAGTCTCAAAAAAGGAGTTTTCAGCCCATTACCGGCATAAGGAAGAAACAGCAGTAAGCACAGGGAATTATCTGATTCTAAAGTCAAAACGCAGCTATCTAACAGAACGGTTGTCAATGTGTGCACTCAACTTCAAGAGTTAAACTCGTGTGTGGATTCAGCAGTCTGCAAACACTTTCTCTGCAGTGTCCCAAAACAGGCGTTTTCAGCCCATTACCGGCATATGGAAGAAACAGCAGTAAGCACAGGGAAATATCTGCTTCTGAATCCAAAACGCAGCTATCTAACAGAACGGTTGTCAATGTGTGCACTCAAATTCCAGAGTTAAACCCTGGTGTGGATTCAGCAGTCTGGAAACACTTTCTCTGCAGAGTCCCAAAACAGGCGTTTTCAGCCCATTACTGGCATATGGAAGAAACAGCAGTAAGCACAGGGAAATATCTGCTTCTAAACCCAAAACGCAGCTATCTAGCAGAACGGTTGTCAATGTGTGCACTCAACTTCCAGAGTTAAACCCGTGTGTGGATTCAGCAGTCTGGAGACATTTTCTCTGCAGAGTCCCAAAAAAGGAGTTTTCAGTCCATTACCGGCATATGGAAGAAACAGCAGTAAGGACAGGGAAATATCTGCTTCTAAATCCAAAACTCAGCTATCTAACAGAACGGTTGTCAATGTGTGCACTCAGCTTCCAGAGTTAAACCCGTGTGTGGATTCAGCAGTCTGCAAACACTTTCTCTGCAGAGTCCCAAAGCAGGCGTTTTCAGCCCATTACCGGCATAAGGAAGAAACAGCAGTAAGCACAGGGAAATATCTGCTTCTAAATCCAAAACGCAGCTATCTACAGAACGGTTGTCAATGTGTGCACTCAACTTCCAGAGTTAAACCCGTGTGTGGATTCTGCTTTCTGCAAACACTTTCTCTGCAGAGTCCCAAAACAGGCGTTTTCAGCCCATTACCGGCATATGGAAGAAACAGCAGTAAGCACAGGGAAATATCTGATTCTAAAGCCAAAACGCAGCTATCTAACAGAACGGTTGTCAATGTGTGCACTCAACTTCAAGAGTTAAACCCGTGTGTGGATTCAGCAGTCTGCAAACACTTTCTCTGCAGTGTCCCAAAACAGGCGTTTTCAGCCCATTACAGGCATATGGAAGAAAGAGCAGTAAGCACAGGGAAATATCTGCTTCTAAATCCAAAACGCAGCTATCTAACAGAACGGTTGTCAATGTGTGCACTCAAATTCCAGAGTTAAACCCTGGTGTGGATTCAGCAGTCTGGAAACCCTTTCTCTGCAGAGTCCCAAAACAGGCGTTTTCAGCCCATTTCCGGCATATGGAAGAAACAGCAGTAAGCACAGGGAAATATCTGCTTCTAAATTCAAAACGCAGCTATCTAACAGAACGGTGGTCAATGTGTGCACTCAACTTAAAGAGATAAACCCGTGTATGAATTAAGCAGTCTGCAAACACTTTCTCTGCAGACTCCCAAAACAGGCGTTTTCAGCCCATTACCGGCATATGGAAGAAACAGCAGTAAGCACAGGGAAATATCTGCTTCTAAATCCAAAACGCAGCTATCTAACAGAACGGTTGTCAATGTGTGCACTCAACTTCCAGAGTTAAACCCGTGTGTGGATTCAGCAGTCTGCAAAATCTTTCTCTGGAGAGTCACAAAACAGGCGTTTTCAGCACATTACCGGCATATGGAAGAAACAGAAGAAAGAACAGGGAAATATCTGCTTCTAAATCCAAAACGCAGCTATCTAACATAACGATTGTCAATGTGTGCACTGAAGTTCCAGAGTTAAACCCGTGTGTGGATTCAGCAGTCTGCAAACACCTTCTCTGCAGAGTCCCAAAACAGGCGTTTTCAGCCCATTACCGGCATATGGAAGAAACAGCAGTAAGCACAGGGAAATATCTGCTTCTAAATCCAAAACGCAGCTATCTAACAGAACGGTTGTCAATGTGTGCACTCAACTTAAAGAGATAAACCCGTGTGTGGATTCAGCAGTCTGAAAACACTTTCTCTGCAGAGTCCCAAAAAAGGCGTTTTCAGCCCATTACCGGCATATGGAAGAAACAGCAGTAAGCACAGGGAAATATCTGCTTCTAAATCCAAAACGCAGCTATCTAACAGAACGGTTGTCAATGTGTGCACTCAGCTTACAGAGTTAAACCCGTGTGTGGATTCAGCAGTCTGCAAACACTTTCGTTGCAGAGTCCCAAAACAGGCGTATTCAGCCCATTACTGGCATAAGGAAGAAACAGCAGTAAGCACAGGGAAATATCTGCTTCTAAATCCAAAACGCAGCTATCTAACAGAATGGTTGTCAATGTGTGCACTCAACTTCCAGAGTTAAACCCGTGTGTGGATTCAGCAGTCTGCAAACACTTTCTGTGCAGAGTCCCAAAACAGGCGTTTTCAGCCCATTTCCATCATATGGAAGAAACAGCAGAAACCACAGGGAAATATCTGCTTCTAAATTCAAAACGCAGCTATCTAACAGAACGGTTGTCAATGTGTGCACTCAACTTAAAGAGATAAAACCGTGTGTGGATTAAGCAGTCTGCAAACACTTTCTCTGCAGACTCCCAAAACAGGCGTTTTCAGCCCATTACCGGCATATGGAAGAAACAGCAGTAAGCACAGGGAAATATCTGCTTCTAAATCCAACACGCAGCTATCTAACTGAACGGTTGTCAATGTGTGCACTCAACTTCCAGAGTTAAACCCGTGTGTGGATTCAGCAGTCTGCAAACACTTTCTCTGTAGAGTCCCAAAACAGGCGTTTTCAGCCCATTACCGGCATATGGAAGAAACAGCAGAAAGAACAGGGAAATATCTGCTTCTAAATCCAAAACGCAGCTATCTAACAGAAGGGTTGACAATGTGTGCACTCAACTTCCAGAGTTAAACCCGTGTGTGGATTCAGCAGTCTGCAAACACCTTCTCTGCAGAGTCCCGAAACAGGCGTTTTCAGCCCATTACCGGCATATGTAAGAAACAGCAGTAAGCACAGGGAAATATCTGCTTCTAAATCCAAAATGCAGCTATCTAACAGAACGTTTGTCAATGTGTGCACTCAACTTAAAGAGATAAACCCGTGTGTGGATTAAGCAGTCTGCAAACACTTTCTCTGCAGACTCCCAAAACAGGCGTTTTCAGCCCATTACCGGCATATGGAAGAAACAGCCGTAAGCACAGGGAAATATCTGCTTCTAAATCCAAAACGCAGCTATCTAACAGTACGGTTGTCAATGTGTGCACTCAACTTCCAGAGTTAAACCCGTGTGTGGATTCAGCAGTCTACCAAAACTTTCTCTGGAGAGTCCCAAAACAGGCGTTTTCAGCACATTACCGGCATATGGAAGAAACAGCAGAAAGAACAGGGAAATATCTGCTTCTAAATCCAAAACGCAGCTATCTAACAGAACGGTTGTCAATGTGTGCACTCAACTTCCAGAGTTAAACCCGTGTGTGGATTCTGCTTTCTGCAAACACTTTTTCTGCAGAGTCCCAAAACAGGCGTTTTCAGCCCATTACCGGCATATGGAAGAAACAGCAGTAAGCACAGAGAAATATCTGATTCTAAAGTCAAAACGCAGCCATCTAACAGAACGATTGTCAATGTGTGCACTCAACTTCCAGAGTTAAACCCGTGTGTGGATTCAGCAGTCTGCAAACACTTTCTATGCAGTGTCCCAAAGCAGGTGTTTTCAGCCCATTACCGGCATATGAAAGAAACAGCAGCAGCAAAGGGAAATATCTGCTTCTAAATCCAAAACGCAGCTATCTAACAGAACGATTGTCAATGTGTGCACTCAACTTCCAGAGTTAAACACGTGTCTGGATTCAGCAGTCTGGAAACGTTTTCTCTTCAGAGTCCCAAACAGGCGTTTTCAGCCCATTACCGACATATGGAACAGCAGTAAGCACAGGGAAATATCTGCTTCTAAATCCAAAACGCAGCTTTCTAACAGAACGGTTGTCAATGTGTGCACTCAACTTCCAGAGTTAAACCAGTGTGTGGATTCATTAGTCTGCAAACACGTTCTCTGCACAGTTCCCAAACAGGCGTTTTCAGCCCATTACCGGCATATGGAAGAAACAGCAGTAAGCACAGGGAAATATCTGCTTCTAAATCCAAAACGCAGCTATCTAACAGAAGGGTTGACAATGTGTGCACTCAACTTCCAGAGTTAAACCCGTGTGTGGATTCAGCAGTCTGCAAACACTTTCTCTGCAGAGTCTCAAAAAAGGAGTTTTCAGCCCATTACCGGCATAAGGAAGAAACAGCAGTAAGCACAGGGAATTATCTGATTCTAAAGTCAAAACGCAGCTATCTAACAGAACGGTTTTCAATGTGTGCACTCAACTTCAAGAGTTAAACTCGTGTGTGGATTCAGCAGTCTGCAAACACTTTCTCTGCAGTGTCCCAAAACAGGCGTTTTCAGCCCATTACCGGCATATGGAAGAAACAGCAGTAAGCACAGGGAAATATCTGCTTCTGAATCCAAAACGCAGCTATCTAACAGAACGGTTGTCAATGTGTGCACTCAAATTCCAGAGTTAAACCCTGGTGTGGATTCAGCAGTCTGGAAACACTTTCTCTGCAGAGTCCCAAAACAGGCGTTTTCAGCCCATTACTGGCATATGGAAGAAACAGCAGTAAGCACAGGGAAATATCTGCTTCTAAACCCAAAACGCAGCTATCTAGCAGAACGGTTGTCAATGTGTGCACTCAACTTCCAGAGTTAAACCCGTGTGTGGATTCAGCAGTCTGGAGACATTTTCTCTGCAGAGTCCCAAAAAAGGAGTTTTCAGTCCATTACCGGCATATGGAAGAAACAGCAGTAAGGACAGGGAAATATCTGCTTCTAAATCCAAAACTCAGCTATCTAACAGAACGGTTGTCAATGTGTGCACTCAGCTTCCAGAGTTAAACCCGTGTGTGGATTCAGCAGTCTGCAAACACTTTCTCTGCAGAGTCCCAAAGCAGGCGTTTTCAGCCCATTACCGGCATAAGGAAGAAACAGCAGTAAGCACAGGGAAATATCTGCTTCTAAATCCAAAACGCAGCTATCTACAGAACGGTTGTCAATGTGTGCACTCAACTTCCAGAGTTAAACCCGTGTGTGGATTCTGCTTTCTGCAAACACTTTCTCTGCAGAGTCCCAAAACAGGCGTTTTCAGCCCATTACCGGCATATGGAAGAAACAGCAGTAAGCACAGGGAAATATCTGATTCTAAAGCCAAAACGCAGCTATCTAACAGAACGGTTGTCAATGTGTGCACTCAACTTCAAGAGTTAAACCCGTGTGTGGATTCAGCAGTCTGCAAACACTTTCTCTGCAGTGTCCCAAAACAGGCGTTTTCAGCCCATTACAGGCATATGGAAGAAAGAGCAGTAAGCACAGGGAAATATCTGCTTCTAAATCCAAAACGCAGCTATCTAACAGAACGGTTGTCAATGTGTGCACTCAAATTCCAGAGTTAAACCCTGGTGTGGATTCAGCAGTCTGGAAACCCTTTCTCTGCAGAGTCCCAAAACAGGCGTTTTCAGCCCATTTCCGGCATATGGAAGAAACAGCAGTAAGCACAGGGAAATATCTGCTTCTAAATTCAAAACGCAGCTATCTAACAGAACGGTGGTCAATGTGTGCACTCAACTTAAAGAGATAAACCCGTGTATGAATTAAGCAGTCTGCAAACACTTTCTCTGCAGACTCCCAAAACAGGCGTTTTCAGCCCATTACCGGCATATGGAAGAAACAGCAGTAAGCACAGGGAAATATCTGCTTCTAAATCCAAAACGCAGCTATCTAACAGAACGGTTGTCAATGTGTGCACTCAACTTCCAGAGTTAAACCCGTGTGTGGATTCAGCAGTCTGCAAAATCTTTCTCTGGAGAGTCACAAAACAGGCGTTTTCAGCACATTACCGGCATATGGAAGAAACAGAAGAAAGAACAGGGAAATATCTGCTTCTAAATCCAAACGCAGCTATCTAACATAACGATTGTCAATGTGTGCACTGAAGTTCCAGAGTTAAACCCGTGTGTGGATTCAGCAGTCTGCAAACACCTTCTCTGCAGAGTCCCAAAACAGGCGTTTTCAGCCCATTACCGGCATATGGAAGAAACAGCAGTAAGCACAGGGAAATATCTGCTTCTAAATCCAAAACGCAGCTATCTAACAGAACGGTTGTCAATGTGTGCACTCAACTTAAAGAGATAAACCCGTGTGTGGATTCAGCAGTCTGAAAACACTTTCTCTGCAGAGTCCCCAAAAAAAGGCGTTTTCAGCCCATTACCGGCATATGGAAGAAACAGCAGTAAGCACAGGGAAATATCTGCTTCTAAATCCAAAACGCAGCTATCTAACAGAACGGTTGTCAATGTGTGCACTCAACTTCCAGAGTTAAACCCGTGTGTGGATTCAGCAGTCTGCAAACACTTTCTCTGGGGAGTCCCAAAACAGGCGTTTTCAGTCCATTACCGGCATATGGAAGAAACAGCAGAAAGAACAGGGAAATATCTGCTTCTAAATCCAAAACGCAGCTATCTAACAGAAGGGTTGACAATGTGTGCACTCAACTTCCAGAGTTTAAACCCGTGTGTGGATTCAGCAGTCTGCAAACACCTTCTCTGCAGAGTCCCAAAACAGGCGTTTTCAGCCCATTACCGGCTTAAGGAAGAAACAGCAGTAAGCACAGGGAAATATCTGCTTCTAAATCCAAAATGCAGCTATCTAACAGAACGGTTGTCAATGTGTACACTCAACTTCCAGAGTTAAACCCGTGTGTGGATTCAGCAGTCTGCAAACACTTTCTCTGCAGAGTCCCTAAACAGGCGTTTTCAGCCCATTACCGGCATATGGAAGAAACAGCAGGAAAGCACAGGGAAATATCTGCTTCTAAATCCAAAACGCAGCTATCTAACAGAACGGTTGTCAATGTGTGCACTTAACTTAAAGAGATAAACCCGTGTGTGGATTCAGCAGTCTGCAAACACTTTCTCTGCAGAGTCCCAAAACAGGCCTTTTCAGCCCTTTAGCGGCATATGGAAGAAACAGCAGTAAGCACAGGGAAATATCTGCTTCTAAATCCAAAGCGCAGGCTATTTAACAGAACGGGTAGAAAATGTGTGCACTCAACTTCCAGAGTTAAACCCGTGTGTGGATTCAGCAGTCTGCCAACCCTTTCTATGGAGAGTCCCAAAACAGGCGTTTTCAGCCCATTACCGGCATAAGGAAGAAACAGCAGAAAGAACAGTGAAATATCTGCTTCTAAATCCAAAACGAAGCTATCTAACAGAAGGGTTGTCAATGTGTGCACTCAACTTCCAGAGTTAAACCCGTGTGTGGATTCAGCAGTCTGTGAACACCTTCTCTACAGAGTCCCAAAACAGGCGTTTTCAGCCTATTACCGGCATATGGAGGAAACAGCAGTAAGCACAGGGAAATATCTGCTTCTAAACCCAAAACGCAGCTATCTAACAGAACGGTTGTCAATGTGTGCACTCAATTTCCAGAATTATAGCCGTGTGTGGATTCAGCAGTCTGCAAACACTTTATCTGCAGAGTTCCAAAACAGGCGTTTTCAGCCCATTACCGGCATATGGAAGAAACAGCAGTAAGCACAGGGGAAATATCTGCTTCTAAACCCAAAACGCAGCTATCTAACAGAACGGTTGTCAATGTGTGCACTCAACTTCCAGAGTTAAACCCGTGTGTGGATTCAGGCAGTCTGGAAACATTTTCTCTGCAGAGTCCCTAAAAAGGAGTTTTCAGCCCATTACCGGCATATGGAAGAAACAGCAGTAAGCACAGGGAATTATCTGCTTCTAAATCCAAAACGCAGCTATCTAACAGAACGGTTTGTCAATGTGTGCACTCAGCTTCCAGAGATAAACCCGTGTGTGTATTCAGTAGTCTGCAAACACTTTCTCTGCAGAGTCCCAAATCAGGCGTTTTCAGCCCATTACCGGCATAAGGAAGAAACAGCAGTAAGCACAGGGAAATATCTGCTTCTAAATCCAAAACGCAGCTATCTAACAGAACGGTTGTCAATGTGTGCACTGAACTTCCAGAGTTAAACCCGTGTGTGGATTCTGCTTTCTGCAAACACTTTCTCTGCAGAGTCCCAAAACAGGCGTTTTCAGCCCATTACCGGCATATGGAAGAAACAGCAGTAAGCACAGGGAAATATCTGATTCTAAAGCCAAAACTCAGCTATCTAACAGAACGGTTGTCAATGTGTGCACTCAACTTCAAGAGTCAAACCCGTGTGTGGATTCAGCAGTCTGCAAACACTTTCTCTGCAGTGTCCCAAAACAGGCGTTTTCAGCCCATTAACGGTATATGGAAGAAGCAGCAGTAAGCACAGGGAAATATCTGCTTATAAATCCAAAACGCAGCTCTCTAACAGAACGGTTGTCAATGTGTGCACTCAAATTCCAGAGTTAAACCCTGGTGTGGATTCAGCAGTCTGGAAACCCTTTCTCTGCAGAGTCCCAAAACAGGCGTTTTCAGCCCATTACCGGCATATGGAAGAAACAGCAATAAGCACAGGGAAATATCTGCTTCTAAATCCAAAACGCAGCTATCTAACAGAACGGTTGTCAATGTGTGCACTCAACTTCCAGAGTTAAAGCCGTGTGTGGATTCAGCAGTCTGGAAACATTTTCTCTGCAGAGTCCCAAAAAAAGAGTTTTCAGCCCATTACCGGCATATGGAAGAAACAGCAGTAAGCACAGGGAAATATCTGATTCTAAAGTCAAAACGCAGCTATCTAACAGAACACTTGTCAATGTGTGCACTCAACTTCAAGAGTTAAACCCGTGTGTGGATTCAGCAGTCTGAAAACACTTTCTGTGCAGAGTCCCAAAAGAGGCGTTTTCAGCCCATTACGGGCCTATGGAAGAAACAGCAGTAAGCACAAGGAAATATCTGCTTCTAAATCCAAAACGCAGCTATCTAACAGAACGGTTGTCAATGTGTGCACTCAACTTCCAGAGTTAAACCCGTGTGTGGATTCAGCAGTCTGCAAACACTTTCTCTGCAGAGTCCCAAAACCGGCGTTTTCAGCCCATTACCGGCATATGGAAGAAACAGCAGTAGGCACAGGGAAATATCTGCTTCTAAATGCAAAACGCAGCTATATAACAGAACGGTTGTCAATGTGTGCACTGAACTTCCAGAGTTAAGCCCGTGTGTGGATTCAGCAGTCTGAAAACACTTTCTCTGCAGAGTCCCAAAAAAGGCGTTTTCAGCCCATTACCGGCCTATGGAAGAAACAGCAGTAAGCACAGGGAAATATCTGCTTCTAAATCCAAAACGCAGCTATCTAACAGAACGGTTGTCAATGTGTGCACTCAACTTCCAGAGTTAAACCCGTGTGTGGATTCTGCTTTCTGCAAACACTTTTTCTGCAGAGTCCCAAAACAGGCGTTTTCAGCCCATTACCGGCATATGGAAGAAACAGCAGTAAGCACAGGGAAATATCTGATTCTAAAGTCAAAACGCAGCCATCTAACAGAACGATTGTCAATGTGTGCACTCAACTTCCAGAGTTAAACCGGTGTGTGGATTCAGCAGTCTGCAAACACTTTCTCTGCAGTGTCCCAAAGCAGGTGTTTTCAGCCCATTACCGGCATATGAAAGAAACAGCAGTAATCACAGGGAAATATCTGCTTCTAAATCCAAAACTCAGCTATCTAACAGAACGATTGTCAATGTGTGCACTCAACTTCCAGAGTTAAACCCGTGTGTGGATTCAGCAGTCTGGAAACGTTTTCTCTGCAGAGTCCCAAACAGGCGTTTTCAGCCCATTACCGACATATGGAAGAAAGAGCAGTAAGCACAGGGAAACATTTGCTTCTAAATCCAAAACGCAGCTATATAACAGAACGATTGTCAATGTGTGCACTCAACTTCCAGAGTTAAACCAGTGTGTGGATTCAGTAGTCTGCAAACACGTTCTCTGCACAGTCCCAAAACAGGCGTTTTCAGCCCATTACCGGCATATGGAAGAAACAGCCGTAAGCACAGGGAAATATCTGCTTCTAAATCCAACACGCAGCTATCTAACAGAACGGTTGACAATGTGTGCACTCAACTTCCAGAGTTAAACCCGTGTGTGGATTCAGCAGTCTGCAAACACTTTCTCTGCAGAGTCCCAAAACAGGCGTTTTCAGCCCCTTACCGGCATATGGAAGAAACAGAAGAAAGAACAGGGAAATATCTGCTTCTAAATCCAAAACGCAGCTATCTAACAGAAGGGTTGACAATGTGTGCACTCAACTTCCAGAGTTAAACCCGTGTGTGGATTCAGCAGTCTGCAAACACCTTCTCTGCAGAGTCCCAAAACAGGTGTTTTCAGCCCATTACCGGCATATGGAAGAAACAGCTGAAAGAACAGGGAAATATCTGCTTCTAAATCCAAACGCAGCTATCTAACAGAAGGGTTGTCAATGTGTGCACTCAACTTCCAGAGTTAAACCCGTGTGTGGATTCAGCAGTCTGCAAACACTTTCTCTGCAGAGTCCCAAAACAGGCGTTTTCAGCCCATTACCGGCATATGGAAGAAACAGCGGTAAGCACAGGGAAATATCTGCTTCTAAATCCAACACGCAGCTATCTAACAGAACGGTTGTCAATGTGTGCACTCAACTTCCAGAGTTAAACCCGTGTGTGGTTTCAGCAGTCTGCAAGCACCCTCTCTGCCAAGTCCCAAAACAGGCGTTTTCAGCCCATTACCGGCATATGGAAGAAACAGCAGTAAACACAGGGAAATATCTGCTACTAAATCCAAAATGCAGCTATCTAACAGATCGGTTGTCAATGTGTGCACTCAACTTCCAGAGTTAAACCCGTGTGTGGATTCAGCAGTCTGCAAACACTTTCTCTGCAGAGTCCCAAAACAGGCGTTTTCAGCCCATTACCGGCCTATGGAAGAAACAGCAGTAAGCACAGGGAAATATCTGCTTCTAAATCCAAAACGCAGCTATCTAACAGAACGGTTGTCAATGTGTGCACTCAACTTCCAGAGTTAAACCCGTGTGTGGATTCAGAAGTCTGCAAACACTTTCTCTGCAGAGTCCCAAAACAGGCGTTTTCAGCCCATTACCGGCATATGGAAGAAACAGCAGTAAGCACAGGGAAATATCTGCTTCTAAATCCAAAACGCAGCTATCTAACAGAACGGTTGTCAATGTGTGCACTCAACTTCCAGAGTTAAACCCGTGTGTGAATTCAGCAGCCTGCAAACACTTTCTCTGTGGAGTCCCAAAACAGGCGTTTTCAGCCCATTACCGGCATATGGAAGAAACAGCAGTAAGCACAGGGAAATATCTGCTTCTAAATCCAAAACGCAGCTATCTAACAGAACGGTTTTCAATGTGTGCACTTAACTTAAAGAGATAAACCCGTGTGTGGATTCAGCAGTCTGCAAACACTTTCTCTGCAGAGTCCCAAAACAGGCCTTTTCAGCCCTTTAGCGGCATATGGAAGAAACAGCAGTAAGCACAGGGAAATATCTGCTTCTAAATCCAAAGCGCAGCTATTTAACAGAACGTTAGAAAATGTGTGCACTCAACTTCCAGAGTTAAACCCGTGTGTGGATTCAGCAGTCTGCAAACACTTTCTATGGAGAGTCCCAAAACAGGCGTTTTCAGCCCATTACCGGCATAAGGAAGAAATAGCAGAAAGAACAGTGAAATATCTGCTTCTAAATCCAAAACGAAGCTATCTAACAGAAGGGTTGTCAATGTGTGCACTCAACTTCCAGAGTTAAACCCGTGTGTGGATTCAGCAGTCTGTAAGCACCTTCTCTACAGAGTCCCAAAACAGGCGTTTTCAGCCTATTACCGGCATATGGAGGAAACAGCAAAAGCACAGGGAAATATCTGCTTCTAAACCCAAAACGCAGCTATCTAACAGAACGGTTGTCAATGTGTGCACTCAATTTCCAGAATTAAAGCCGTGTGTGGATTCAGCAGTCTGCAAACACTTTCTCTGCAGAGTTCCAAAACAGGCGTTTTCAGCCCATTACCGGCATATGGAAGAAACAGCAGTAAGCACAGGGAAATATCTGCTTCTAAACCCAAAACGCAGCTATCTAACAGAACGGTTGTCAATGTGTGCACTCAACTTCCAGAGTTAAACCCGTGTGTGGATTCAGCAGTCTGGAAACATTTTCTCTGCAGAGTCCCAAAAAAGGAGTTTTCAGCCCATTACCGGCATATGGAAGAAACAGCCGTAAGCACAGGGAATTATCTGCTTCTAAATCCAAAACGAAGCTATCTAACAGAACGGTTGTCAATGTGTGCACTCAGCTTCCAGAGATAGACCCGTGTGTGGATTCAGCAGTCTGCAAACACTTTCTCTGCAGAGTCCGAAAACAGGCGTTTTCAGCCCATTACCGGCATAAGGAAGAAACAGCAGTAAGCACAGGGAAATATCTGCTTCTAAATCCAAAACGCAGCTATCTAACAGAACGGTTGTCAATGTGTGCACTCAACTTCAAGAGTTAAACCCGTGTGTGGATTCAGCAGTCTGCAAACACTTTCTCTGCAGTGTCCCAAAACAGGCGTTTTCAGCCCATTAACGGTATATGGAAGAAACAGCAGTAAGCACAGGGAAATATCTGCTTCTAAATCCAAAACGCAGCTATCTAACAGAACGGTTGTCAATGTGTGCACTCAAATTCCAGAGTTAAACCCTGGTGTGGATTCAGCAGTCTGGAAACCCTTTCTCTGCAGAGTAACAATACAGGCGTTTTCAGCCCATTACCGGCATATGGAAGAAACAGCAGTAAGCACAGGGAAATATCTGCTTCTAAATCCAAAATGCAGCTATCTAACAGAACGGTTGTCAATGTGTGCACTCAACTTCCAGAATTAAAGCCGTGTGTGGATTCAGCAGTCTGGAAACATTTTCTCTGCAGAGTCCCAAAAAAAGAGTTTTCAGCCCATTTCCGGCAAATGGAGGAAACAGCAGTAAGCACAGGGAAATATCTGCTTCTAAACCCAAAACGCAGCTATCTAACAGAACGGTTGTCATTGTGTGCACTCAATTTCCAGAATTAAAGCCGTGTGTGGATTCAGCAGTCTGCAAACACTTTCTCTGCAGAGTTCCAAAACAGGCGTTTTCAGCCCATTACCGGCATATGGAAGAAACAGCAGTAAGCACAGGGAAATATCTGCTTCTAAAGCCAAAACGCAGCTATCTAACAGAACGGTTGTCAATGTGTGCACTCAACTTCCAGAGTTAAACCCGTGTGTGGATTCAGCAGTCTGGAAACATTTTCTCTGCAGAGTCCCAAAAAAGGCGTTTTCAGCCCATTACCGGCATATGGAAGAAACAGCCGTAAGCACAGGGAATTATCTGCTTCTAAATCCAAAACGAAGCTATCTAACAGAACGGTTGTCAATGTGTCCACTCAGCTTCCAGAGATAGACCGTGTGTGGATTCAGCTGTCTGCAAACACTTTCTCTGCAGAGTCCCAAAACAGGCGTTTTCAGCCCATTACCGGCATAAGGAAGAAACAGCAGTAAGCACAGGGAAATATCTGCTTCTAAATCCAAAACGCAGCTATCTAACAGAACGGTTGTCAATGTGTGCACTCAACTTCAAGAGTTAAACCCGTGTGTGGATTCAGCAGTCTGCAAACACTTTCTCTGCAGTGTCCCAAAACAGGCGTTTTCAGCCCATTAACGGTATATGTAAGAAACAGCAGTAAGCACAGGGAAATATCTGCTTCTAAATCCAAAACGCAGCTATCTAACAGAACGGTTGTCAATGTGTGCACTCAAATTCCAGAGTTAAACCCTGGTGTGGATTCAGCAGACTGGAAACCCTTCTCTGCAGAGTCCCAATACAGGCGTTTTCAGCCCATTACCGGCATATGGAAGAAACAGCAGTAAGCACAGGGAAATATCTGCTTCTAAATCCAAAACGCAGCTATCTAACAGAACGGTTGTCAATGTGTGCACTCAACTTCCAGAGTTAAAGCCGTGTGTGGATTCAGCAGTCTGGAAACATTTTCTCTGCAGAGTCCCAAAAAAAGAGTTTTCAGCCCATTACCCGGCATATGGAAGAAACAGCAGTAAGCACAGGGAAATATCTGATTCTAAAGTCAAAACGCAGCTATCTAACAGAACGCTTGTCAATGTGTGCACTCAACTTCAAGAGTTAAACCCGTGTGTGGATTCAGCAGTCTGAAAACACTTTCTCTGCAGAGTCCCAAAAGAGGCGTTTTCAGCCCATTACCGGCCTATGGAAGAAACAGCAGTAAGCACAAGGAAATATCTGCTTCTAAATCCAAAACGCAGCTATCTAACAGAACGGTTGTCAATGTGTGCACTCAACTTCCAGAGTTAAACCCGTGTGTGGATTCAGCAGTCTGCAAACACTTTCTCTGCAGAGTCCCAAAACAGGCGTTTTCAGCCCATTACCGGCATATGGAAGAAACAGCAGTAGGCACAGGGAAATATCTGCTTCTAAATGCAAAACGCAACTATCGAACAGAACGGTTGTCAATGTGTGCACTCAACTTCCAGAGTTAAACCCGTGTGTGGATTCAGCAGTCTGGAAACGTTTTCTCTGCAGAGTCCCAAACAGGCGTTTTCAGCCCATTACCGGCCTATGGAAGAATCAGCAGTAGGCACAGGGAAATATCTGCTTCTAAATCCAAAACGCAGCTATATAACAGAACGGTTGTCAATGTGTGCACTCAACTTCCAGAGTTAAACCCGTGTGTGGATTCAGCAGTCTGCAAACACTTTCTCTGCAGAGTCCCAAAACAGGCGTTTTCAACCCATTACCGGCATATGGAAGAAACAGCTGTAAGCACAGGGAAATATCTGATTCTAAAGCCAAAACGCAGCTGTCTAACAGAACGGTTGTCAATGTGTGCACTCAACTTCAAGAGTTAAACCGTGTGTGGATTCAGCAGTCTGCAAACACTTTCTCTGCAGTGTCCCAATACAGGTGTGTTCAGCCCATTACCGGCATATGGAAGAAACAGCAGTAAGCACAGGGAAATATATGCTTCTAAATCCAAAACGCAGCTATCTAATAGAACGGTTGTCAATGTGTGCACTCAACTTCCAGAGTTAAACCCTGGTGTGGATTCAGCAGTCTGGAAATATTTTCTCTGCAGAGTCCCAAAACAGGCGTTTTCAGCCCATTACCGGCATATGGAAGAAACAGCAGTAAGCACAGCGAAATATCTGCTTCTAAATCCATAACGCAGCTATCTAACAGAACGGTTGTCAATGTGTGCACTCAACTTCCAGAGTTAAACCCGTGTGTGGATTCAGCAGTCTGCAAACACTTTCTCTGCAGAGTCCCAAAACAGGCGTTTTCAACCCATTACCGGCATATGGAAGAAACAGCAGTAAGCACAGGGAAATATCTGCTTCTAAACCCAAAACGCAGCTATCTAGCAGAGCGGTTGTCAATGTGTGCACTCAACTTCCGGAGTTAAACCCGTGTGTGGATTCAGCAGTCTGGAAACCTTTTCTCTGCACAGTCCCAAAAAAGGCGTTTTCAGCCCATTACCGGCATATAGAAGAAACAGCAGTAAGCACAGGGAAATATCTGCTTCTAAATCCAAAACACAGCTATCGAACAGAACGGTTGTCAATGTGTGCACTCAACTTCCAGAGTTAAACCCGTGTGTGGATTCAGCAGTCTGCAAACACTTTCTCTGCAGAGTCCCAAAACAGGCATTTTCAGCCCATTACCGGCATATGGAAGAAACAGCAGTAAGCACAGGGAAATATCTGATTCTAAAGCCAAAACACAGCTATCTAACAGAACGGTTGTCAATGTGTGCACTCAACTTCAAGAGTTAAATCCGTGTGTGGATTCAGCAGTCTGCACACACTTTCTCTGCAGTGTCCCAAAACAGGCGTTTTGAGCCCATTACCGGCATATGGAAGAAACAGCAGTAAGCACAGGGAAATATCTGCTTCTAAATCCAAAACGCAGCTATCTAACAGAACGGTTGTCAATGTGTGCACTCAAATTCCAGAGTTAAACCCTGGTGTGGATTCAGTAGTCTGGAAACCTTTTCTCTGCAGAGTCCCAAAACAGGCGTTTTCAGCCCATTACCGGCATATGGAAGAAACAGCAGTAAGCACAGGGAAATATCTGCTTCTAAATCCAAAACGCAGCTATCTAACAGAACGTTTGTCAATGTGTGCACTCAACGTCCAGAGTTAAAGCCGTGTGTGGATTCAGCAGAATGCAAACACTTTCTCTGCAGAGTCCCAAAACAGGCGTTTTCAGCCCATTACCGGCATACGGAAGAAACAGAAGTAAGCACAGGGAAATATCTGCTTCTAAACCCAAAACGCAGCTATCTAACAGAACGGTTGCCAATGTCTGCACTCAACTTCCAGAGTTAAACCCGTGAGTGGATTCAGCAGTCTGGAAACATTTTCTCTGCAGAGTCCCATAAAAGGCGTTTTCAGCCCATTACCGGCATATGGAAGAAACAGCAGTAAGCACAGGGAAATATCTGCTTCTAAATCCAAAACGCAGCTATCTAACAGAACGGTTGTCAATGTGTGCACTCAACTTCCAGAGTTAAACCCGTGTGTGGATTCAGCAGTCTGCAAACACTTTCTCTGCAGTGTCCCAAAACAGGCGTTTTCAGCCCATTACCGGCATATGGAAGAAACAGCAGCAAGCATAGGGAAATATCTGCTTCTAAATCCAAAACGCAGCTATCTAACAGAACGGTTGTCAATGTGTGCAATCAACTTTCAGAGTTAAACCCGTGTGCGGATTCAGCAGTCTGCAAACACTTTCTCTGCAGAGTCCCAAAAGAGGCGTTTTCAGCCCTTTACCGGCCTAAGGAAGAATCAGCAGTAAGCACAGGGAAATATCTGCTTCTAAATCCAAAACGCAGCTATCTAACAGAACGGTTGTCAATGTGTGCACTCAACTTCCAGAGATAAACCCGTGTGTGGATTCAGCAGTCTGCAAACACATTCTGTGCAGAGTCGCAAAACAGGCATTTTCAGCCCATTACCGGCATATGGAAGAAACAGCAGTAAGCACAGGGAAATATCTGATTCTAAAGCCAAAACGCAGCTATCTAACAGAATGGTTGTCAATGTGTGCACTCAACTTCCAGAGTTAAACCCGTGTGCGGATTCAGCAGTCTGCAAACACTTTCTCTGCAGTGTCCCAAAACAGGCGTTTTCAGCCCATTACCGGCATATGGAAGAAACAGCAATTAGCACAGGGAAATATCTGCTTCTAAATCCAAAACGCAGCTATCTAACAGAACGGTTGTCAATGTGTGCACTCAAATTCCAGAGATAAACCCTGGTGTGTATTCAGCAGTCTGGAAACCCTTTCTCTGCAGAGTCCCAAAACAGGCGTTTTCAGCCCATTACCGGCATATGGAAGAAACAGCAGTAAGCACAGGGAAATATCTGCTTCTAAATCCAAAACGCAGCTATCTAACAGAACGGTTGTCAATGTGTGCACTCAACTTCCAGAATTAAACCCGTGTGTGGATTCGGCAGTCTGCAAACACTTTCGTTGCAGAGTCCCAAAACAGGCGTTTTCAGCCCATTACCGGCATAAGGAAGAAACAGCAGTAAGCACAGGGAAATATCTGCTTCTAAATCCAAAACGCAGCTATCGAACAGAACGGTTGTCAATGTGTGCACTCAACTTCCAGAGTTAAACCCGTGTGTGGATTCAGCAGTCTAAAAACACATTCTGTGCAGAGTCCCAAAACAGGCATTTTCAGCCCATTACCGGCATATGGAAGAAACAGCAGTAAGCATAGGGAAATATCTGATTCTAAAGCCAAAACGCAGCTATCTAAAAGAATGGTTGTCAATGTGTGCACTCAACTTCCAGAGTTAAACCCGTGTGCGGATTCAGCAGTCTGCAAACACTTTCTCTGCAGTGTCCCAAAACAGGCGTTTTCAGCCCATTACCGGCATATGGAAGAAACAGCAGTTAGCACAGGGAAATATCTGCTTCTAAATTCAAAACGCAGCTATCTAACAGAACGGTGGTCAATGTGTGCACTCAACTTAAAGAGATAAACCCGTGTATGGATTAAGCAGTCTGCAAACACTTTCTCTGCAGACTCCCAAAACAGGCGTTTTCAGCCCATTACCGGCATATGGAAGAAACAGCAGTAAGCACAGGGAAATATCTGCTTCTAAATCCAACACGCAGCTATCTAACTGAACGGTTGTCAATGTGTGCACTCAACTTCCAGAGTTAAACCCGTGTGTGGATTCAGCAGTCTGCAAACACTTTCTTTGGAGAGTCCCAAAACCGGCGTTTTCAGCCCATTACCGGCATATGGAAGAAACAGCAGAAAGAACAGGGAAATATCTGCTTCTAAATCCAAAACGCAGCTATCTAACAGAAGGGTTGACAATGTGTGCACTCAACTTCCAGAGTTAAACCCGTGTGTGGATTCAGCAGTCTGCAAACACCTTCTCTGCAGAGTCCCAAAACAGGCGTTTTCAGCCCATTACCGGCATATGGAAGAAACAGCAGTAAGCACAGGGAAATATCTGCTTCTAAATCCAAAACGCAGCTATCTAACAGAACGGTGGTCAATGTGTGCACTCAACTTCCAGGGTTAAACCAGTGTGTGGATTCATTAGTCTGCAAACACGTTCTCTGCACAGTCCCAAAACAGGCGTTTTCAGCCCTTTACCGGCATATGGAAGAAACAGCCGTAAGCACAGGGAAACATCTGCTTCTAAATCCAAAACGCAGCTATCTAACAGAACGGTTGTCAATGTGTGCACTCAACTTCCAGAGTTAAACCCGTGTGTGGATTCTGCTTTCTGCAGACACTTTCTCTGCAGAGTCCCAAAACAGGCGTTTTCAGCCCATTACCGGCATATGGAAGAAACAGCAGTAAGCACAGGGAAATATCTGCTTCTAAATCCAAAACGCAGCTATCTAACAGAACGGTTGTCAATGTGTGCACTCAAATTCCAGAGTTAAACCCGTTTGTGGATTCAGCAGTCTGGAAACCCTTTCTCTGCAGAGTCCCAAAACAGGCGTTTTCAGCCCATTACCGGCATATGGAAGAAATAGCAGTAAGCACAGGGAAATATCTGCTTCTAAATCCAAAACGCAGCTATCTAACAGAACGGTTGTCAATGTGTGCACTCAACTTCCAGAGTTAAACCCGTGTGTGGATTCAGCAGTCTGCAAACACTTTCTCTGCAGAGTCCCAAAACAGGCGTTTTCAGCCCATTACCGGCATATGGAAGAAACAGCAGTAAGCACAGGGAAATATCTGCTTCTAAATCCAAAACTCAGCTATCTAACAGAACGGTGGTCAATGTGTGCACTCAACTTCCAGAGTTAAACCCGTGTGTGGATTCAGCAGTCTGCAAACACTTTCTCTGCAGAGTCCCAAAACAGGCGTTTTCAGCCCATTACCGGCATATGGAAGAAACAGCAGTAAGCACAGGGAAATATCTGCTTCTAAATCCAAAACGCAGCTATCTAACAGAACGGTTGTCAATGTGTGCACTCAACTTCCAGAGTTAAACCCGTGTGTGGATTCAGCAGTCTGCAAACACTTTCTCTGCAGAGTCCCAAAACAGGCGTTTTCAGCCCATTACCGGCATATGGAAGAAACAGCAGTAAGCACAGGGAAATATCTGCTTCTAAATCCAAAACGCAGCTATCTAACAGAACGGTTGTCAATGTGTGCACTCAACTTCCAGAGTTAAACCCGTGTGTGGATTCAGCAGTCTGCAAACACTTTCTCTGCAGAGTCCCAAAACAGGCGTTTTCAGCCCATTACCGGCATATGGAAGAAACAGCAGTAAGCACAGGGAAATATCTGCTTCTAAATCCAAAACGCAGCTATCTAACAGAACGGTTGTCAATGTGTGCACTCAACTTCCAGAGTTAAACCCGTGTGTGGATTCAGCAGTCTGCAAACACTTTCTCTGCAGAGTCCCAAAACAGGCGTTTTCAGCCCATTACCGGCATATGGAAGAAACAGCAGTAAGCACAGGGAAATATCTGCTTCTAAACCCAAAACGCAGCTATCTAACAGAACGGTTGTCAATGTGTGCACTCAACTTCCAGAGTTAAACCCGTGTGTGGATTCAGCAGTCTGCAAACACTTTCTCTGCAGAGTCCCAAAACAGGCGTTTTCAGCCCATTACCGGCATATGGACGAAACAGCAGTTAGCACAGGGAAATATCTGCTTCTAAATCCAAAACGCAGCTATCTAACAGAACGGTTGTCAATGTGTGCACTCAACTTCCAGAGTTAAACCCGAGTGTGGATTCAGCAGTCTGCAAACACTTTCTCTGCAGAGTCCCAAAACAGGCGTTTTCAGCCCATTACCGGCATATGGAAGAAACAGCAGTAAGCACAGGGAAATATCTGCTTCTAAATCCAAAACGCAGCTATCTAACAGAACAGTTGTCAATGTGTCCAGTCAACTTCCTGAGTTAAACCCGCGTGTGGATTCAGCAGTCTGCAAACATCTTCTCTGCAGAGTCCCAAACCAGGCGTTTTCAGCCCATTACCGGCATATGGAAGAAACAGCAGTAAGCCCAGGGAAATATCTGCTTCTAAATCCAAAACGCAGCTATCTAACAGAACGGTTGTCAATGTGTGCACTCAACTTCCTGATTTAACCCGTGTGTGGATTCAGCAGTCTGCAAACACTTTCTCTGCAGAGTCCCAAAACAGCCGTTTTCAGCCCTTTACCGGCATATGGAAGAAACAGCAGTAAGCACAGGGAAATATCTGCTTCTAAATCCAAAACGCAGCTATCTAACAGAACGGTTGTCAATCTGTGCACTCAACTTCCAGAGTTAAACCCGTGTGTGGATTCAGCAGTCTGCAAACACTTTCTCTGCAGAGGCCCAAAACAGGCGTTTTCAGCCCATTACCGGCATATGGAAGAAACAGCAGTAAGCACAAGGAAATATCTGCTTCTAAATCCAAAACGCAGCTATCTAACAGAACGGTTGTCAATGTGCGCACTCAACTTCCAGAGTTAAACCCGTGTGTGGATTCAGCAGTCTGCAAACACTTTCTCTGCAGAGTCCCGAAACAGGCGTTTTCAGCCCATTACCGGAATATGGAAGAAACAGCAGTAAGCACAGGGAAATATCTGCTTCTAAATCCAAAACTCAGCTATCTAACAGAACGGTGGTCAATGTGTGAACTCAACTTCCAGAGTTAAACCCGTGTGTGGATTCAGCAGTCTGCAAACACTTTCTCTGCAGAGTCCCAAAACAGGCGTTTTCAGCCCATTACCGGCATATGGAAGAAACAGCAGTAAGCACAGGGAAATATCTGCTTCTAAATCCAAAACGCAGCTATCTAACAGAACGGTTGTCAATGTGTGCACTCAACTTCCAGAGTTAAACCCTTGTGTGAATTCAGCAGTCTGCAAACACTATCTGTGCAGAGTCCCAAAACAGGCGTTTTCAGCCCTTTACCGGCATATGGAAGAAACAGCAGTAAGCACAGGGAAATATCTGCTTCTAAATCCAAAACGCAGCTATCTAACAGAGCGGTTGTTAATGTGTGCACTCAACTTCCAGAGTTAAACCCGTGTGTGGATTCAGCAGTCTGCAAACATCTTCTCTGCAGAGGCCCAAAGCAGGCGTTTTCAGCCCATTACCGGCATATGGAAGAAACAGCAGTAAGCACAGGGAAATATCTGCTTCTAAATCCAAAACGCAGCTATCTAACAGAACAGTTGTCAATGTGTCCACTCAACTTCCAGAGTTAAACCCGTGTGTGGATTCAGCAGTCTGCAAACACTTTCTCTGCAGAGGCCCAAAACAGGCGTTTTCAGCCCATTACCGGCATATGGAAGAAACAGCAGTAAGCACAAGGAAATATCTGCTTCTAAATCCAAAACGCAGCTATCTAACAGAACGGTTGTCAATGTGCGCACTCAACTTCCAGAGTTAAACCCGTGTGTGGATTCAGCAGTCTGCAAACACTTTCTCTGCAGAGTTCCGAAACAGGCGTTTTCAGCCCATTACCGGAATATGGAAGAAACAGCAGTAAGCACAGGGAAATATCTGCTTCTAAATCCAAAACGCAGCTATCTAACAGAACGGTGGTCAATGTGTGCACTCAACTTCCAGAGTTAAACCCGTGTGTGGATTCAGCAGTCTGCAAACACTTTCTCTGCAGAGTCCCAAAACAGGCGTTTTCAGCCCATTACCGGCATATGGAAGAAACAGCAGTAAGCACAGGGAAATATCTGCTTCTAAATCCAAAACGCAGCTATCTAACAGAACGGTTGTCAATGTGTGCACTCAACTTCCAGAGTTAAACCCGTGTGTGGATTCAGCAGTCTGCAAACAGTTTCTCTGCAGAGTCCCAAAACAGGCGTTTTCAGCCCATTACCGGCATATGGAAGAAACAGCAGTAAGCCCAGGGAAATATCTGCTTCTAAATCCAAAACGCAGCTATCTAACAGAACGGTTGTCAATGTGTGCACTCAACTTCCAGAGTTAAACCCGTGTGTGGATTCAGCAGTCTGCAAACACTTTCTCTGCAGAGTCCCAAAACAGGCGTTTTCAGCCCTTTACCGGCATATGGAAGAAACAGCAGTAAGCACAGGGAAATATCTGTTTCTAAATCCAAAACGCAGCTATCTAACAGAACGGTTGTCAATGTGTGCACTCAACTTCCAGAGTTAAACCCGTGTGTGGATTCAGCAGTCTGCAAACACTTTCTCTGCAGAGGCCCAAAACAGGCGTTTTCAGCCCATTACCGGCATATGGAAGAAACAGCAGTAAGCACAAGGAAATATCTGCTTCTAAATCCAAAACGCAGCTATCTAACAGAACGGTTGTCAATGTGCGCACTCAACTTCCAGAGTTAAACCCGTGAGTGGATTCAGCAGTCTGCAAACACTTTCTCTGCAGAGTCCCGAAACAGGCGTTTTCAGCCCATTACCGGAATATGGAAGAAACAGCAGTAAGCACAGGGAAATATCTGCTTCTAAATCCAAAACGCAGCTATCTAACAGAACGGTGGTCAATGTGTGCACTCAACTTCCAGAGTTAAACCCGTGTGTGGATTCAGCAGTCTGCAAACACTTTCTCTGCAGAGTCCCAAAACAGGCGTTTTCAGCCCATTACCGGCATATGGAAGAAACAGCAGTAAGCACAGGGAAATATCTGCTTCTAAATCCAAAACGCAGCTATCTAACAGAACGGTTGTCAATGTGTGCACTCAACTTCCAGAGTTAAACCCGTGTGTGGATTCAGCAGTCTGCAAACACTATCTGTGCAGAGTCCCAAAACAGGCGTTTTCAGCCCTTTACCGGCATATGGAAGAAACAGCAGTAAGCACAGGGAAATATCTGCTTCTAAATCCAAAACGCAGCTATCTAACAGAACGGTTGTTAATGTGTGCACTCAACTTCCAGAGTTAAACCCGTGTGTGGATTCAGCAGTCTGCAAACATCTTCTCTGCAGAGGCCCAAAGCAGGCGTTTTCAGCCCATTACCGGCATATGGAAGAAACAGCAGTAAGCACAGGGAAATATCTGCTTCTAAATCCAAAACGCAGCTATCTAACAGAACAGTTGTCAATGTGTCCACTCAACTTCCTGAGTTAAACCCGCGTGTGGATTCAGCAGTCTGCAAACATCTTCTCTGCAGAGTCCCAAACCAGGCGTTTTCAGCCCGTTACCGGCATATGGAAGAAACAGCAGTAAGCCCAGGGAAATATCTGCTTCTAAATCCAAAACGCAGCTATCTAACAGAACGGTTGTCAATGTGTGCACTCAACTTCCAGAGTTAAACCCGTGTGTGGATTCAGCAGTCTGCAAACACTTTCTCTGCAGAGTCCCAAAACAGGCGTTTTCAGCCCATTACCGGCATATGGAAGAAACAGCAGTAAGCACAGGGAAATATCTGCTTCTAAATCCAAAACGCAGCTATCTAACAGAACGGTTGTCAATGTGTGCACTCAACTTACAGAGTTAAACCCGTGTGTGGATTCAGCAGTCTGCAAACACTTTCTCTGCAGAGTCCCAAAACAGGCGTTTTCAGCCCATTACCGGCATATGGAAGAAACAGCAGTAAGCACAGGGAAATATCTTCTTCTAAATCCAAAACGCAGCTATCTAACAGAACGGTTGTCAATGTGTGCACTCAACTTCCAGAGTTAAACCCGTGTGTGGATTCAGCAGTCTGCAAACACTTTCTCTGCAGAGTCCCAAAACAGGCGTTTTCAGCCCATTACCGGCATATGGAAGAAACAGCAGTAAGCACAGGGAAATATCTGCTTCTAAAACCAAAACGCAGCTATCTAACAGAACGGTTGTCAATGTGTGCACTCAACTTCCAGAGTTAAACCCGTGTGTGGATTCAGCAGTCTGCAAACACTTTCTCTGCAGAGTCCCAAAACAGGCGTTTTCAGCCCTTTACCGGCATATGGAAGAAACAGCAGTAAGCACAGGGAAATATCTGCTTCTAAATCCAAAACGCAGCTATCTAACAGAACGGTTGTCAATGTGTGCACTCAACTTCCAGAGTTAAACCCGTGTGTGGATTCAGCAGTCTGCAAACATCTTCTCTGCAGAGGCCCAAAGCAGGCGTTTTCAGCCCATTACCGGCATATGGAAGAAACAGCATTAAGCACAGGGAAATATCTGCTTCTAAATCCAAAATGCAGCTATCTAACAGAACAGTTGTCAATGTGTCCACTCAACTTCCTGAGTTAAACCCGCGTGTGGATTCAGCAGTCTGCAAACATCTTCTCTGCAGAGTCCCAAACCAGGCGTTTTCAGCCCATTACCGGCATATGGAAGAAACAGCAGTAAGCACAGGGAAATATCTGCTTCTAAATCCAAAACGCAGTTATCTAACAGAACGGTTGTCAATGTGTGCACTCAACTTCCAGAGTTAAACCCGTGTGTGGATTCAGCAGTCTGCAAACACTTTCTCTGCAGAGTCCCAAAACAGGCGTTTTCAGCCCCTTACCGGCATATGGAAGAAACAGCAGTAAGCACAGGGAAATATCTGCTTCTAAATCCAAAACGCAGCTATCTAACAGAACGGTTGTCAATGTGTGCACTCAACTTCCAGAGTTAAACCCGTGTGTGGATTCAGCAGTCTGCAAACACTTTCTGTGCAGAGTCCCAAAACAGGCGTTTTCAGCCCTTTACCGGCATATGGAAGAAACAGCAGTAAGCACAGGGGAATATCTGCTTCTAAATCCAAAACGCAGCTATCTAACAGAACGGTTGTTAATGTGTGCACTCAACTTCCAGAGTTAAACCCGTGTGTGGATTCAGCAGTCTGCAAACATCTTCTCTGCAGAGGCCCAAAGCAGGCGTTTTCAGCCCATTACCGGCATATGGAAGAAACAGCAGTAAGCACAGGGAAATATCTGCTTCTAAATCCAAAACGCAGCTATCTAACAGAACAGTTGTCAATGTGTCCACTCAACTTCCTGAGTTAAACCCGCGTGTGGATTCAGCAGTCTGCAAACATCTTCTCTGCAGAGTCCCAAACCAGGCGTTTTCAGCCCATTACCGGCATATGGAAGAAACAGCAGTAAGCCCAGGGAAATATCTGCTTCTAAATCCAAAACGCAGCTATCTAACAGAACGGTTGTCAATGTGTGCACTCAACTTCCAGAGTTAAACCCGTGTGTGGATTCAGCAGTCTGCAAACACTTTCTCTGCAGAGTCCCAAAACAGGCGTTTTCAGCCCATTACCGGCATATGGAAGAAACAGCAGTAAGCACAGGGAAATATCTGCTTCTAAATCCAAAACGCAGCTATCTAACAGAACGGTTGTCAATGTGTGCACTCAACTTCCAGAGTTAAACCCGTGTGTGGATTCAGCAGTCTGCAAACACTTTCTCTGCAGAGTCCCAAAACAGGCGTTTTCAGCCCATTACCGGCATATGGAAGAGACAGCAGTAAGCACAGGGAATATCTTCTTCTAAATCCAAAACGCAGCTATCTAACAGAACGGTTGTCAATGTGTGCACTCAACTTCCAGAGTTAAACCCGTGTGTGGATTCAGCAGTCTGCAAACACTTTCTCTGCAGAGTCCCAAAACAGGCGTTTTCAGCCCATTACCGGCATATGGACGAAACAGCAGTTAGCACAGGGAAATATCTGCTTCTAAATCCAAAACGCAGCTATCTAACAGAACGGTTGTCAATGTGTGCACTCAACTTCCAGAGTTAAACCCGAGTGTGGATTCAGCAGTCTGCAAACACTTTCTCTGCAGAGTCCCAAAACAGGCGTTTTCAGCCCATTACCGGCATATGGAAGAAACAGCAGTAAGCACAGGGAAATATCTGTTTCTAAATCCAAAACACAGCTATCTAACAGAACAGTTGTCAATGTGTCCAGTCAACTTCCTGAGTTAAACCCGCGTGTGGATTCAGCAGTCTGCAAACATCTTCTCTGCAGAGTCCCAAACCAGGCGTTTTCAGCCCATTACCGGCATATGGAAGAAACAGCAGTAAGCCCAGGGAAATATCTGCTTCTAAATCCAAAACGCAGCTATCTAACAGAACGGTTGTCAATGTGTGCACTCAACTTCCTGATTTAACCCGTGTGTGGATTCAGCAGTCTGCAAACACTTTCTCTGCAGAGTCCCAAAACAGCCGTTTTCAGCCCTTTACCGGCATATGGAAGAAACAGCAGTAAGCACAGGGAAATATCTGCTTCTAAATCCAAAACGCAGCTATCTAACAGAACGGTTGTCAATCTGTGCACTCAACTTCCAGAGTTAAACCCGTGTGTGGATTCAGCAGTCTGCAAACACTTTCTCTGCAGAGGCCCAAAACAGGCGTTTTCAGCCCATTACCGGCATATGGAAGAAACAGCAGTAAGCACAAGGAAATATCTGCTTCTAAATCCAAAACGCAGCTATCTAACAGAACGGTTGTCAATGTGCGCACTCAACTTCCAGAGTTAAACCCGTGTGTGGATTCAGCAGTCTGCAAACACTTTCTCTGCAGAGTCCCGAAACAGGCGTTTTCAGCCCATTACCGGAATATGGAAGAAACAGCAGTAAGCACAGGGAAATATCTGCTTCTAAATCCAAAACTCAGCTATCTAACAGAACGGTGGTCAATGTGTGCACTCAACTTCCAGAGTTAAACCCGTGTGTGGATTCAGCAGTCTGCAAACACTTTCTCTGCAGAGTCCCAAAACAGGCGTTTTCAGCCCATTACCGGCATATGGAAGAAACAGCAGTAAGCACAGGGAAATATCTGCTTCTAAATCCAAAACGCAGCTATCTAACAGAACGGTTGTCAATGTGTGCACTCAACTTCCAGAGTTAAACCCTTGTGTGAATTCAGCAGTCTGCAAACACTATCTGTGCAGAGTCCCAAAACAGGCGTTTTCAGCCCTTTACCGGCATATGGAAGAAACAGCAGTAAGCACAGGGAAATATCTGCTTCTAAATCCAAAACGCAGCTATCTAACAGAGCGGTTGTTAATGTGTGCACTCAACTTCCAGAGTTAAACCCGTGTGTGGATTCAGCAGTCTGCAAACATCTTCTCTGCAGAGGCCCAAAGCAGGCGTTTTCAGCCCATTACCGGCATATGGAAGAAACAGCAGTAAGCACAGGGAAATATCTGCTTCTAAATCCAAAACGCAGCTATCTAACAGAACAGTTGTCAATGTGTCCACTCAACTTCCAGAGTTAAACCCGTGTGTGGATTCAGCAGTCTGCAAACACTTTCTCTGCAGAGGCCCAAAACAGGCGTTTTCAGCCCATTACCGGCATATGGAAGAAACAGCAGTAAGCACAAGGAAATATCTGCTTCTAAATCCAAAACGCAGCTATCTAACAGAACGGTTGTCAATGTGCGCACTCAACTTCCAGAGTTAAACCCGTGTGTGGATTCAGCAGTCTGCAAACACTTTCTCTGCAGAGTTCCGAAACAGGCGTTTTCAGCCCATTACCGGAATATGGAAGAAACAGCAGTAAGCACAGGGAAATATCTGCTTCTAAATCCAAAACGCAGCTATCTAACAGAACGGTGGTCAATGTGTGCACTCAACTTCCAGAGTTAAACCCGTGTGTGGATTCAGCAGTCTGCAAACACTTTCTCTGCAGAGTCCCAAAACAGGCGTTTTCAGCCCATTACCGGCATATGGAAGAAACAGCAGTAAGCACAGGGAAATATCTGCTTCTAAATCCAAAACGCAGCTATCTAACAGAACGGTTGTCAATGTGTGCACTCAACTTCCAGAGTTAAACCCGTGTGTGGATTCAGCAGTCTGCAAACACTTTCTCTGCAGAGTCCCAAAGCAGGCGTTTTCAGCCCATTACCGGCATATGGAAGAAACAGCAGTAAGCACAGGGAAATATCTGCTTCTAAACCCAAAACGCAGCTATGTAACAGAAAGGTTGTCAATGTGTGCACTCAACTTCCAGAGTTAAACCCGTGTGTGGATTCAGCAGTCTGCAAACACTTTCTCTGCAGAGTCCCAAAAAAGGAGTTTTCAGCCCATTACCGGCATATGGAAGAAACAGCAGTAAGCACAGGGAAATATCTGCTTCTAAATCCAAAACGCAGCTATCTAACAGAACGGTTGTCAATGTGTGCACTCAACTTCCAGAGTTAAACCCGTGTGTGGATTCAGCAGTCTGCAAACACTTTCTCTGAAGTGTCCCAAAACAGGCGTTTTCAGCCCTTTAACGGTATATGGAAGAAACAGCAGTAAGCACAGGGAAATATCTGCTTCTAAATCCAAAACGCAGCTATCTAACAGAACGGTTGTCAATGTGTGCACTCAAATTCCAGAGTTAAACCCTGGTGTGGATTCAGCAGTCTGGAAACCCTTTCTCTGCAGAGTCCCAATACAGGCGTTTTCAGCCCATTACCGGCATATGGAAGAAACAGCAGTAAGCACAGGGAAATATCTGCTTCTAAATCCAAAACGCAGCTATCTAACAGAACGGTTGTCAATGTGTGCACTCAACTTCCAGAATTAAAGCCGTGTGTGGATTCAGCAGTCTGGAAACATTTTCTCTGCAGAGTCCCAAAAAAAGAGTTTTCAGCCCATTACCGGCATATGGAGGAAACAGCAGTAAGCACAGGGAAATATCTGCTTCTAAACCCAAAACGCAGCTATCTAACAGAACGGTTGTCAATGTGTGCACTCAATTTCCAGAATTAAAGCCGTGTGTGGATTCAGCAGTCTGCAAACACTTTCTCTGCAGAGTTCCAAAACAGGCGTTTTCAGTCCATTACCGGCATATGGAAGAAACAGCAGTAAGCACAGTGAAATATCTGCTTCTAAACCCAAAACGCAGCTATCTAACAGAACGGTTGTCAATGTGTGCACTCAACTTCCAGAGTTAAACCCGTGTGTGGATTCAGCAGTCTGGAAACATTTTCTCTGCAGAGTCCCAAAAAAGGAGTTTTCAGCCCATTACCGGCATATGGAAGAAACAGCCGTAAGCACAGGGAATTATCTGCTTCTAAGTCCAAAACGAAGCTATCTAACAGAACGGTTGTCAATGTGTGCACTCAGCTTCCAGAGATAGACCCGTGTGTGGATTCAGCAGTCTGCAAACACTTTCTCTGCAGAGTCCCAAAACAGGCGTTTTCAGCCCATTACCGGCATAAGGAAGAAACAGCAGTAAGCACAGGGAAATATCTGCTTCTAAATCCAAAACGCAGCTATCTAACAGAACGGTTGTCAATGTGTGCACTCAACTTCAAGAGTTAAACCCGTGTGTGGATTCAGCAGTCTGCAAACACTTTCTCTGCAGTGTCCCAAAGCAGGCGTTTTCAGCCCATTAACGGTATATGGAAGAAACAGCAGTAAGCACAGGGAAATATCTGCTTCTAAATCCAAAACGCAGCTATCTAACAGAACGGTTGTCAATATGTGCACTCAAATTCCAGAGTTAAACCCTGGTGTGGATTCAGCAGTCTGGAAACCCTTTCTCTGCAGAGTCCCAATACAGGCGTTTTCAGCCCATTACCGGCATATGGAAGAAACAGCAGTAAGCACAGGGAAATATCTGCTTCTAAATCCAAAACGCAGCTATCTAACAGAACGGTTGTCAATGTGTGCACTCAACTTCCAGAGTTAAAGCCGTGTGTGGATCCAGCAGTCTGGAAACATTTTCTCTGCAGAGTCCCAAAAAAAGAGATTTCAGCCCATTACCGGCATATGGAAGAAACAGCAGTAAGCACAGGGAAATATCTGATTCTAAAGTCAAAACGCAGCTATCTAACAGAACGCTTCTCAATGTGTGCACTCAACTTCAAGAGCTAAACCCGTGTGTGGATTCAGCAGTCTGAAAACACTTTCTCTGCAGAGTCCCAAAAGAGGCGTTTTCAGCCCATTACCGGCCTATGGAAGAAACAGCAGTAAGCACAAGGAAATATCTGCTTCTAAATCCAAAACGCAGCTATCTAACAGAACGGTTGTCAATGTGTGCACTCAACTTCCAGAGTTAAACCCGTGTGTGGATTCAGCAGTCTACAAACACTTTATCTGAAGAGTCCCAAAACAGGCGTTTTCAGCCCATTACCGGCATATGGAAGAAACAGCAGTAGGCATAGGGAAATATCTGCTTCTAAATGCAAAATGCAACTATCTAACAGAACGGTTGTCAATGTGTGCACTCAACTTCCAGAGTTAAACCCGTGTGTGGATTCAGCAGTCTGGAAACGTTTTCTCTGCAGAGTCCAAAACAGGCGTTTTCAGCCCATTACCGGCATATGGAAGAAACAGCAGTAGGCACAGGGAAATATCTGCTTCTAAATCCAAAACGCAGCTATATAACAGAACGGTTGTCAATGTGTTCACTCAACTTCCAGAGTTAAACCAGTGTGTGGATTCATTAGTCTGCAAACACGTTCTCTGCAGAGTCCCAAAACAGGTGTTTTCAGCCCATTATCGGCATATGGAAGAAACAGCCGTAAGCACAGGGAAATATCTGCATCTAAATCCAACTCGCAGCTATCTAACAGAACGGTTGTCAATGTGTGCACTCAACTTCCAAAGTTAAACCCGTGTGTGGATTCAGCAGTCTGCAAACACTTTCTATGGAGAGTCCCAAAACAGGCGTTTTCAGCCCATTACCGGCATAAGGAAGAAACAGCAGAAAGAACAGTGAAATATCTGCTTCTAAATCCAAAACGAAGCTATCTAACAGAAGGGTTGACAATGTGTGCATTCAACTTCCAGAGTTAAACCCGTGTGTGGATTCAGCAGTCTGCAAACACTTTCTCTGCAGAGTCCCAAAACAGGCGTTTTCAGCCCATTACCGGCATATGGAAGAAACAGCGGTAAGCACAGGGAAATATCTGCTTCTAAATCCAACACGCAGCTATCTAACAGAACGGTTGTCAATGTGTGCACTCAACTTCCAGAGTTAAACCCGTGTGTGGATTCAGCAGTCTGCAAACACCCTCTCTGCCAAGTCCCAAAACAGGCGTTTTCAGCCCATTACCGGCATATGGAAGAAACAGCAGTAAACACAGGGAAATATCTGCTACTAAATCCAAAATGCAGCTATCTAACAGATCGGTTGTCAATGTGTGCACTCAACTTCCAGAGTTAAACCCGTGTGTGGATTCAGCAGTCTGCAAACACTTTCTCTGCAGAGTCCCAAAACAGGCGTTTTCAGCCCATTACCGGCCTACGGAAGAAACAGCAGTAAGCACAGGGAAATATCTGCTTCTAAATCCAAAACGCAGCTATCTAACAGAACGGTTGTCAATGTGTGCACTCAACTTCCAGAGTTAAACCCGTGTGTGGATTCAGAAGTCTGCAAACACTTTCTCTGCAGAGTCCCAAAACAGGCGTTTTCAGCCCATTACCGGCATATGGAAGAAACAGCAGTAAGCACAGGGAAATATCTGCTTCTAAATCCAAAACGCAGCTATCTAACAGAACGGTTGTCAATGTGTGCACTCAACTTCCAGAGTTAAACCCGTGTGTGGATTCAGCAGCCTGCAAACACTTTCTCTGTGGAGTCCCAAAACAGGCGTTTTCAGCCCATTACCGGCATATGGAAGAAACAGCAGTAAGCACAGGGAAATATCTGCTTCTAAATCCAAAACGCAGCTATCTAACAGAACGGTTGTCAATGTGTGCACTTAACTTAAAGAGATAAACCCGTGTGTGGGTTCAGCAGTCTGCAAACACTTTCTCTGCAGAGTCCCAAAACAGGCCTTTTCAGCCCTTTAGCGGCATATGGAAGAAACAGCAGTAAGCACAGGGAAATATCTGCTTCTAAATCCAAAGCGCAGCTATTTCACAGAACGGTAGAAAATGTGTGCACTCAACTTCCAGAGTTAAACCCGTGTGTGGATTCAGCAGTCTGCAAACACTTTCTATGGAGAGTCCCCAAAACAGGCGTTTTCAGCCCATTACCGGCATAAGGAAGAAACAGCAGAAAGAACAGTGAAATATCTGCTTCTAAATCCAAAACGAAGCTATCTAACAGAACGGTTGTCAATGTGTGCACTCAACTTCCAGAGTTAAACCCGTGTGTGGATTCAGCAGTCTGTAAACACCTTCTCTACAGAGTCCCAAAACAGGCGTTTTCAGCCTATTACCGGCATATGGAGGAAACAGCAAAAGCACAGGGAAATATCTGCTTCTAAACCCAAAACGCAGCTATCTAACAGAACGGTTGTCAATGTGTGCACTCAATTTCCAGAATTAAAGCCGTGTGTGGATTCAGCAGTCTGCAAACACTTTCTCTGCAGAGTTCCAAAACAGGCGTTTTCAGCCCATTACCGGCATATGGAAGAAACAGCAGTAAGCACAGGGAAATATCTGCTTCTAAACCCAAAACGCAGCTATCTAACAGAACGGTTGTCAATGTGTGCACTCAACTTCCAGAGTTAAACCCGTGTGTGGATTCAGCAGTCTGGAAACATTTTCTCTGCAGAGTCCCAAAAAAGGAGTTTTCAGCCCATTACCGGCATATGGAAGAAACAGCCGTAAGCACAGGGAATTATCTGCTTCTAAATCCAAAACGAAGCTATCTAACAGAACGATTGTCAATGTGTGCACTCAGCTTCCAGAGATAGACCCGTGTGTGGATTCAGCAGTCTGCAAACACTTTCTCTGCAGAGTCCCAAAACAGGCGTTTTCAGCCCATTACCGGCATAAGGAAGAAACAGCAGTAAGCACAGGGAAATATCTGCTTCTAAATCCAAAACGCAGCTATCTAACAGAACGGTTGTCAATGTGTGCACTCAACTTCAAGAGTTAAACCCGTGTGTGGATTCAGCAGTCTGCAAACACTTTCTCTGCAGTGTCCCAAAACAGGCGTTTTCAGCCCATTAACGGTATATGGAAGAAACAGCAGTAAGCACAGGGAAATATCTGCTTCTAAATCCAAAACGCAGCTATCTAACAGAACGGTTGTCAATGTGTGCACTCAAATTCCAGAGTTAAACCCTGGTGTGGATTCAGCAGTCTGGAAACCCTTTCTCTGCAGAGTCCCAATACAGGCGTTTTCAGCCCATTACCGGCATATGGAAGAAACAGCAGTAAGCACAGGGAAATATCTGCTTCTAAATCCAAAACGCAGCTATCTAACAGAACGGTTGTCAATGTGTGCACTCAACTTCCAGAGTTAAAGCCGTATGTGGATTCAGCAGTCTGGAAACATTTTCTCTGCAGCGTCCCAAAAAAAGAGTTTTCAGCCCATTACCGGCATATGGAAGAAACAGCAGTAAGCACAGGGAAATATCTGATTCTAAAGTCAAAACGCAGCTATCTAACAGAACGCTTGTCAATGTGTGCACTCAACTTCAAGAGTTAAACCCGTGTGTGGATTCAGCAGTCTGCAAACACTTTCTCTGCAGTGTCCCAAAACAGGCGTTTTCAGCCCATTAACGGTATATGGAAGAAACAGCAGTAAGCACAGGGAAATATCTGCTTCTAAATCCAAAACGCAGCTATCTAACAGAACGGTTGTCAATGTGTGCACTCAAATTCCAGAGTTAAACCCTGGTGTGGATTCAGCAGTCTGGAAACCCTTTCTCTGCAGAGTCCCAATACAGGCGTTTTCAGCCCATTACCGGCATATGGAAGAAACAGCAGTAAGCACAGGGAAATATCTGATTCTAAATCCAAAACGCAGCTATCTAACAGAACGGTTGTCAATGTGTGCACTCAACTTCCAGAGTTAAAGCCGTGTGTGGATTCAGCAGTCTGGAAACATTTTCTCTGCAGAGTCCCAAAAAAAGAGTTTTCAGCTCATTACCGGCATATGGAAGAAACAGCAGTAAGCACAGGGAAATATCTGATTCTAAAGTCAAAACGCAGCTATCTAACAGAACGCTTGTCAATGTGTGCACTCAACTTCAAGAGTTAAACCCGTGTGTGGATTCAGCAGTCTGAAAACACTTTCTCTGCAGAGTCCCAAAAGAGGCGTTTTCAGCCCATTACCGGCCTATGGAAGAAACAGCAGTAAGCACAAGGAAATATCTGCTTCTAATTCCAAAACGCAGCTATCTAACAGAACGGTTGTCAATGTGTGCACTCAACTTCCAGAGTTAAACCCGTGTGTGGATTCAGCAGTCTGCAAACACTTTCTCTGCAGAGTTCCAAAACCGGCGTTTTCAGCCCATTACCGGCATATGGAAGAAACAGCATTAGGCACAGGGAAATATCTGCTTCTAAATGCAAAACGCAACTATCTAACAGAACGGTTGTCAATGTGTGCACTCAACTTCCAGAGTTAAACCCGTGTGTGGATTCAGCAGTCTGGAAACGTTTTCTCTGCAGAGTCCCAAACAGGCGTTTTCAGCCCATTACCGGCATATGGAAGAAACAGCAGTAGCACCGGGAAATATCTGCTTCTAAATCCAAAACGCAGCTATCTAACAGAACGGTTGTCAATGTGTGCACTCAACTTCCAGAGTTAAACCCGTGTGTGGATTCAGCAGCCTGCAAACACTTTCTCTGGGGAGTCCCAAAACAGGCGTTTTCATCCCATTACCGGCATATGGAAGAAACAGCAGTAAGCACAGGGAAATATCTGCTTCTAAATCCAAAACGCAGCTATCTAACAGAACGGTTGTCAATGTGTGCACTTAACTTAAAGAGATAAACCCGTGTGTGGATTCAGCAGTCTGCAAACACTTTCTCTGCAGAGTCCCAAGACAGGCCTTTTCAGCCCTTTAGCGGCATATGGAAGAAACAGCAGTAAGCACAGGGAAATATCTGCTTTTAAATCCAAAGCGCAGCTATTTAACAGAACGGTAGAAAATGTGTGGACTCAACTTCCAGAGTTAAACCCGTGTGTGGATTCAGCAGTCTGCAAACACTTTCTATGGAGAGTCCCAAAACAGGCGTTTTCAGCCCATTACCGGCATAAGGAAGAAACAGCAGAAAGAACAGTGAAATATCTGCTTCTAAATCCAAAACGAAGCTATCTAACAGAAGGGTTGTCAATGTGTGCACTCAACTTCCAGAGTTAAACCCGTGTGTGGATTCAGCAGTCTGTAAACACCTTCTCTACAGAGTCCCAAAACAGGCGTTTTCAGCCTATTACCGGCATATGGAGGAAACAGCAGTAAGCACAGGGAAATATCTGCTTCTAAACCCAAAACACAGCTATCTAACAGAACGGTTGTCAATGTGTGCACTCAATTTCCACAATTAAAGCCGTGTGTGGATTCAGCAGTCTGCAAACACTTTCTCTGCAGAGTTCCAAAACAGGCGTTTTCAGCCCATTACCGGCATATGGAAGAAACAGCAGTAAGCACAGGGAAATATCTGCTTCTAAACCCAAAACGCAGCTATCTAACAGAACGGTTGTCAATGTGTGCACTCAACTTCCAGAGTTAAACCCGTGTGTGGATTCAGCAGTCTGGAAACATTTTCTCTGCAGAGTCCCAAAAAAGGAGTTTTCAGCCCATTACCGGCATTTGGAAGAAACAGCCGTAAGCACAGGGAATTATCTGCTTCTAAATCCAAAACGAAGCTATCTAACAGAACGGTTGTCAATGTGTGCACTCAGCTTCCAGAGATAGACCCGTGTGTGGATTCAGCAGTCTGCAAACACTTTCTCTGCAAAGTCGCAAAACAGGCGTTTTCAGCCCATTACCGGAATAAGGAAGAAACAGCAGTAAGCACAGGGAAATATCTGCTTCTAAATCCAAAACGCAGCTATCTAACAGAACGGTTGTCAATGTGTGCACTCAACTTCAAGAGTTAAACCCGTGTGTGGATTCAGCAGTCTGCAAACACTTTCTCTGCAGTGTCCCAAAACAGGCGTTTTCAGCCCATTAACGGTATATGGAAGAAACAGCAGTAAGCACAGGGAAATATCTGCTTCTAAATCCAAAACGCAGCTATCTAACAGAAAGGTTGTCAATGTGTGCACTCAAATTCCAGAGTTAAACCCTGGTGTGGATTCAGCAGTCTGGAAACCCTTTCTCTGCAGAGTCCCAAAACAGGCGTTTTCAGCCCATTACCGGCATATGGAAGAAACAGCAGTAAGCACAGGGAAATATCTGCTTCTAAATCCAAAACGCAGCAATCTAACAGAACGGTTGTCAATGTGTGCACTCAACTTCCAGAGTTAAAGCCGTGTGTGGATTCAGCAGTCTGGAAACATTTTCTCTGCAGAGTCCCAAAAAAAGAGTTTTCAGCCCATTACCGGCATATGGAAGAAACAGCAGTAAGCACAGGGAAATATCTGATTCTAAAGTCAAAACGCAGCTATCTAACAGAACGCTTGTCAATGTGTGCACTCAACTTCAAGAGTTAAACCCGTGTGTGGATTCAGCAGTCTGAAAACACTTTCTCTGCAGAGTCCCAAAAGAGGCGTTTTCAGCCCATTACCGGCCTATGGAAGAAACAGCAGTAAGCACAAGGAAATATCTGCTTCTAAATCCAAAACGCAGCTATCTAACAGAACGGTTGTCAATGTGTGCACTCAACTTCCAGAGTTAAACCCGTGTGTGGATTCAGCAGTCTGCAAACACTTTCTCTGCAGAGTCCCAAAACCGGCGTTTTCAGCCCATTACCGGCATATGGAAGAAACAGCAGTAGGCACAGGGAAATATCTGCTTCTAAATGCAAAACGCAACTATCTAACAGAACGGTTGTCAATGTGTGCACTCAACTTCCAGAGTTAAACCCGTGTGTGGATTCAGCAGTCTGGAAACGTTTTCTCTGCAGAGTCCCAAACAGGCGTTTTCAGCCCATTACCGGCATATGGAAGAAACAGCAGTAGGCACAGGGAAATATCTGCTTCTAAATCCAAAACGCAGCTATATAACAGAACGGTTGTCAATGTGTTCACTCAACTTCCAGAGTTAAACCAGTGTGTGGATTCATTAGTCTGCAAACACGTTCTCTGCAGAGTCCCAAAACAGGTGTTTTCAGCCCATTATCGGCATATGGAAGAAACAGCCGTAAGCACAGGGAAATATCTGCATCTAAATCCAACTCGCAGCTATCTAACAGAACGGTTGTCTATGTGTGCACTCAACTTCCAGAGTTAAACCCGTGTGTGGATTCAGCAGTCTGCAAACACTTTCTCTGCAGAGTCCCAAAACAGGCGTTTTCAGCCCATTACCGGCATATGGAAGACACAGCAGTAAGCACAGGAAAATATCTGCTTCTAAACCCAAAACGCAGCTATCTAACAGAACGGGTGTCAATGTGTGCACTCACCTTCCAGAGTTAAACCCGTGTGTGGATTCAGCAGTCTGGAAACATTTTCTCTGCAGAGTCCCAAAAAAGGTGTTTTCAGCCCATTACCGGCATATGGAAGAAACAGCAGTAAGCACAGGGAAATATCTGCTTCTAAATCCAAAACGCAGCTATCTAACAGAACGGTTGTCAATGTGTGCACTCAACTTCCAGAGCTAAACCCGTGTGTGGATTCAGCAGTCTGCAACACTTTCTCTGCAGAGTCCCAAAAGAGTCGTTTTCAGCCCATTACCGGCCTATGGAAGAAACAGCAGTAAGCACGGGGAAATATCTGTTTCTAAATCCAAAACGCAGCTATCTAACAGAACGGTTGTCAATGTGTGCACTCAACTTCCAGAGTTAAACCCGTGTGTGGATTCAGCAGTCTGCAAACACTTTCTCTGCAGAGTCCCAAAACCGGCATTTTCAGCCCATTACAGGCATATGGAAGAAACAGCAGTAGGCACAGGGAAAGATCTGCTTCTAAATGCAAAACGCAGCTATCTAACAGAACGGTTGTCAATGTGTGCACTCAACTTCCAGAGTTAAACCCGTGT